>NW_022589786.1:3404193-3677796 GCF_004348235.1 Phoca vitulina
GGGAGAGGTTGTGGGGGGGCAGTGAGAAGATTCTCTGATACCCTCTCTGCCCCGATTTGGGCAAGTCATTCCCCACCTCTGTGCAGGGGGGGATGTTAAGAGCACAGGCTTTGCCATGAGACAAGCATGGGTTGGGATTGAGCCCCAACTCGGCCTCCTACGACCCATGATCATGGCCAGTTCCTTAACCCCACAGGGCCGCAGCAGGAGGAAATGAGATGAGGTATGTAATGCACTTAGCACAGGGCAGGACACAGGGAGGGCGCTCAAGAATTGGAGCTCTCATTAAGGTAGGAAATACTAGCCACAGTCTTTTCTGGCATCCCCCTTGTATGCATGCACCCATTCACTCGTTCATTCATTTAATCAGTATTTACTGAGCGCCTCCAGCTGGGAACAGAGCTGGGAACAGGGCTTTCCGGGGAGCGGAGGTCACCTGCTCAGCTGATGTTCATGGCCAAGGCCTCTGCTGAGCCGAGAAAACGCAGATGTTGACCATCACGGTCTCTGCATCATGGAACTTACATTCTAGTGGGGAGAAGAGAGACCGTGCAAAGTTAAATGGATAATAAGAAAGAAAATTGCAGGGCACCTGGGTGGCTCAGTCTTTAAGTGTCTGCCTTTGGCTCAGGTCATGATTCCAGGATCCTGGGATCCAGTCCACATCGGGCTCCCTGCTCCACGGGAAGCCTGCTTCTCCCTCTCCCACTCCCCCTGCTTGTGTTCCTGCTCTCGCTATCTCTGTCTCTGTCAAATAAATAAATAAAATCTTTTAAAAAAAAAATTGCAGATAAACGGTTGAGGGTGGCGGGGGGAGCCCATGTAGATGGAGTGGCCAGGCAGCCTCCCTGGGGAGTGTGATGTTTGTTCTGCGACGTGAGGGCGGAACCGTGAGAAGAAACCAGCCTTGTGAGGAGGCAGGAGGAGGGCCTCCGGGCCAGGCGAGAGCAAGGGTGAGGACTGGTGCCAGGAGACGGTCTGCTGGGGAAGGCAGGGCAAGGAGGTGCGTGGCACTGCCCTGAGAAGGGGAGTGGCTCGAGATGAGGACAGAGAGTGTCAAGGCCTTTCAGGCCATGTGAAAACGTGTTTATTTTCTCCGAAATGTGATTCCATGCCTCTGTAGGTCAGGGTTCCCTGCAGGGCAAGACCCCCCAATGCCTGAATCGGGACTAAAGCTGGCAAGAGCTTGGCCATTTTCCCAAGGGGGCAGCCTGTGTTCTGTCCCCACTGCTGTGCCTCTCAGCCTTCCCAGCACCAGCAGGGCCCTTGGAGGTGAGCCCCTCCTCGCTCAAGCACAGAGACCACAGCAGAGCCACCTGGAGGCTATTTCTGGCAGGGGGCCGAGCCCCCCAGCTGCATTCCAGGAGCAAATCTGCCTCGATAGTTGGTTCTGAGGAATGCAGAGTCCACCTCTACCCTAGACACAAGGAGCCTTTTCTCACCCAGGCCCCTGGGGTGAGGGTTTCTGGGGCTGGAGGTCACCCGGACTTCTGCTGTTCACGGTGAAGACCTGTGCTGAGCAGAGAAAACACAGCCGTCAGCCAGAGACCCAGCACAACACCTGCAGGGAAGGACCTGGACAGGGGAGGGGTGGGGGCTGCCAGGCTCACTGGGTCCCTCCCTGCCTCCCGAAGTTCAGTCACATTGGCATTCAAGGACCTGCATCTCCCTTGCCTATTCTAAGCAGGGATGACAGCCTGCCATACCATAGATCATCTCCTGAACCCACTTCAGAGACAGGGAAACTGAGGCCAGGGAGGGGAAGGGGCCACCCAGCTAGATAATACCCGAACATTGAGAACTTGTCATGGGTCAAGAGTGTGGTAAGAGCTTGACCAACACTTCACAACAATCCTGTGATGTGGCCACTCATGTTACCACCATTTTCCAGATGGGGAAACTGAGGCTTAGAGAGGTTCACTTACAGGCCCAAGGTCAAGGAACTACTAAGAGGAAGAATCTAGATTTGAACCCAGGCCTTCTGGGTGACTAAAGCTCACTCTAATGTTTTTGTTGTTGTTGTTGTGTTTTATTTACTTAAATTAATTTTGTTCTCAAAGGAAACTTGTTATTACTACTACTAGTGAAAAACCCATGTTGGGCAAAGGTAAAAATAAATGCAACAAAACCCAAATAATGTTAGTAAATTCTAACTAATTCTAACTAAAGTCTAAAAATATTGTTGCTGTTCAAAGTACCGCAAACTGGGTGGGTTAAAACAACAGAAATTTATTCTCTCACAATTCTGGAGATTATGTCTCAAATCGGGTGTCGGCAGGGCCATGCTCCGTCTGAGATGCTGGGTAGAATCTTTCCTTGCCTCTTCCTAGCTTCTGGTAGTGGCCATCCATCCTCCGTGTTCCTGGGCACGCAGACGCGGGTGTCCGATCTCTGCCTCTCTCGTGTTGTGTGGTCTTTTCCTCGTGTGTCCGTCATATTGGATTAGCAGCCCACTCCCAATCCGGGATGACTTCATCTGCAAGACTCTATTTCCAAATAAGGTCACGTTCACAGGTACTGATGTTAGCACCGCAACAGAGATTTTGGGGGGGAACACAATTCAACCCATAGCACCAGGAGGCGGAAGGCATGGCCCTTTGACCTCTGGTTTTCCCTGGCGGGTGGAAGGGGGCATAGAAACGGAGGGAGAAGGTGAGCGGGAGCTCTGATCCGGGTACCCGGACATCTGGACTCTGCCAGCAGCTTCCAGGGTGACCTCAGACACTCCCCTTTTCTAGGCCTTATTATTCTTCATGGTAAGATGAGGAAAAGCACGCCCCACCTCTAACCAGGTTCTCATGAGACTCAAATAGGCCAGGGGCTAGGAAGGGGCTTTGCAGCCTGGAAACCCATACACAGTTTCCCTCGGCCTTTGACTTCCCTCTCATCCTCTCCCCTGAGCTGGGCAGCATTACTGAAATGGTAGTTTTTCCACCAGCCCTGCTAATTAGACATGCACGAGGCTGGGCCCTCAGCCCCCCACCCTCTCCATTCCCAGGGTTTCTCATGAACTCATCCTTTCTCCTGTTCCTCAGTTCGGTTACTTGGCTCTGAAAGTCTGTTTCCTTCCTTCTACAGTGGGGAGAAGGTTGCCACCACATATGGTTGTTGCAAGGATTAAATTTAGAGGCAATGCAGTTAAGTCAGCACCGTGCCTGACGCATGGTAAACTTGAATAAACACTCATTAATATTGATTTGATCATCACCGTAAGGAAATAGCCCCCACAACATATAGACACACAGCGGCCACTGTGTCCCCCCTTAGCTCGTGGGCCTTTGTTCCTGCCTTCATTCCACAGCCTTAGATTCGGCCCCTCCTTAGTGCCTTGCCAGGCTTCAGAAAGGATGGGCCTGGTTTGTCGGGAGACCCCACCAGTTCTGCTCACGGTGTGGGTTGGGAATGGCCCCTGTCTCTCCGGTCCTTAGTCTCCTCCTCCGTACAATGAGGGTATTAGCCTGGGGGCAATCTCTGGCAGGCCCCAGCAGCTTTCTTGCTGTATGATTCTAGCCTACAGGGGCCTTTTAGGGCAATTCAGGCCCCAGACCTTGAGGGGCTGAGCAAAGGCATGGTGGCCAGAGTTCAGACAAAGGCCAGGACTCCTGGTTCTGCTTCCTGCTCTCCTACTGACATACCTGGACAATTCCTCTCCCTCTCCGCGGCTCTTCTCTCCATCACAAAAGAGGCCGGCCAGGATGAAAGCCCTTCCGGTCTGCTTGTCTATAGTTCAACAACCAGCCCTCCTCTGGAACAAGGTTGTCCTCACCACCTGGCCTTAATATCTACTGTACCCTCCTCCAGAAGGCATGGCCCCCACTGTCCCCCACTGTCCACATGGTGCTCTTCTTCACCTCACTCGCTCGTTAGCATTCAGCAAAGCCTCCCCTTTCCAGCCTATCTGAAACCACACGTATACACACAGCCCTGAGACTGCTTCTCCCTAAAACAGCTATTACCTGGTATCATACTACACACTTATTTGTAGCTTACTTTTTCCCAGGCTCCCCCACTAAAATATAAGTCCTCTAATCACAGGGACCTTCTCTGTCTTGTTCAACACAGCACTCCAGTGCCCAAGATAAGACTGGGCACATAGTAGGTGCTTGATATACTGTGGAAGGAAGAGAGGGAGGAGAGAAGGAAGAAAGGAAGGAAGGAAGGAAGGAAGGAAGGAAGGAAGGAAGGAAGGAAGGAAGGAAACGTTACCTGCATGCGTGAATTTAGCCAAGATCACCTAAAATGCCTTTTCTTTCTCACCATTGCTGTTGCTAAGCAATGTCTTTTTGTATTTATCTGTTCAACCAGTATTTATTGCCAGCTGGCTCTGCCCCAGGCGTGGCGCTGAGGCCAGGGGATAGGGAGGCCATCTCCTCTGGGTCTTATATCCTCCGAGGAAGAGACAATTTAACATTTTACCCAAACAGTAAACCAGGCTTGCGGTCAGTACCGTGAAGGAGAACAGGACACCATGTGACCCTGGAACGGGTCACGGGCTGGGGGTGGGGAGGAGTTAGGGAAGACTTCTCCGAGGAAGTGACACGGGACCTGAGTGGTCAGTCTGGGGACGGGGAGGGGCGACTGGCTCCCTGGTGTGGACCCTGGCAGCCCCCGGGAAGCAGGTTCTCTGGCCTGCTTTCCTGAGAACCTTTGCTCGCCCAGCTGGACACCCTCCTCCAACCAAGCCGGGACCTCTCTCCTCTCTGCACCCTGAGGCAGCAGATCCTCGCTTCTGAGCTGTCTCTGCCTTGCAGCGGCCTCGGCTGCCGACCTCTCCATGGGGCACTCCCTCGCTGTCTCCCTTTGACACACGCCAGGGGGCAGGCCCTGGACGCACTCCCTGACCTCGGCCCTGTCGCAGCTTGCAGCGGCCGCCCTCCCCTCTCTCACCTCACCTCTAAGGCGGTGGCTCTCTGGCTCCCCTTCCCTGTGGCCGGGATGCAAACCTACGTCTCTCCACTGAGTCAGAACCTGGCTGACCCCAGGTGGTGTTAGAGGACATCCAAGGAGGCCACTGTCAGGCAGGCTCTATTTAGCAGCAACAACAACCACAATAATAATAGTAACAACAACAACAATAATAGTAACAACAACCACAACAATAATAGTAGCAAGGACAACAATCATAAAGGGCCTTCCTCTGACACTTGTCTTAGTAGGTGGTTGAGCAGGGGCTCTGTGACAGGGCTGTGACACCGAAGTCCTCCGTGTCTTACCGAAGAGCAGGGCCTGTCCGTTCCACACCCCGTGGCTGGGCTTACTGGGGCCGGCAAGGGAGCCAAGGGCCTGCTCCTTTTCCAAGAAGCCAGCTGTGCTCCCTCATGAGGGAGTGGGATAGGGTTGGGAGGCAGTCAGAATCGTGGATCTTTTCAACGTTGGGCAGAGCCTTGGAGAAGGGAATTAGATGGCCATCCTGCCCTCTGGGCATTTCCATAAATGATAGTAATTACAACAGCTACTATTTATCTAGTACTTACCATCCAGGGCCGGGCGCTGTTGTAAACAATTACACATGCATTCGTGGCCTGATCCTCACAGAAACTGTTATCCCCACTTTACAGATGAGCAAACTGAGGCCGGGAAAGTTACATCCCCACAGCTACCGAGCGACTGTGCTGCGGTGGAAGCCAGTAGGCTGTGGGGTCAAGCTCTTAGGCTCAACTGTTCAAGCATCTCGGAGTCACTGACGTGGCCCTTGCATGCAGAGTCACCCGGGCTCACCCCCACCCCCACGTGGAACACACGAGGGCAAAGGGACCCGTCATCCCGGCCCACATACTCCCCCAGCCCTTGTCCTCCAGACCAGAGGCCGTGTTCACAGTGATGGGTCTGGACGCCTTTTAGAAGAAAAATACAGTTTTCTTTTCCACTCAACAAGCCCATGTTTCTCTCCCCTACCTCCAGCCCCAGTGTTTATTTCAGCAAGAAAATGGCCTTTGAAGTCCTCACTTCTTGAAAGCTGAGAGGGAAGGGAGGCACTACAAACATTTCAAAGCATGTCCACATTTTGGTCAGAACGTGGAATTTTTTTAAGGATTAATAACACTTTTTGGAATCCACCGACCCTGCTGCTTTTTCAAGGTGAAAAAAATAACCCCTTGAAAATCACAGCTGTCGGGGCCTGGGGGGAGAAGCCCACGAGGGCAGGGAGCAGTGCCGAGGGCCTTCGTAAGCAGAACCAGGCAGAGACTGATGAGGAGCCGCCCGAAGTGGGCTCCGAGGGGGGGATTTCATAGATTGTGGCAAGGTGAGAGGAAGAACAACCGAGTCGTTCCTGAAGCTCCATTCACTCAGCTTAAAGGATTGTCTTTCGCTCAGGGGTTATGCCCTTCCTGCTTTGCTTGATGTCAAAAAGTACTCTCTTTAAGGAAATCGTGGCTATGTTCAATGATAGCCTTTTTAAAGTGTCTTTAGCAAAAGAAAATAGTTGCCAATCCAGTTTTGGTCTCTCCCAGTTTTTAATTTTTAATTTTTTTGGAATGTGTCTGGTCTATGAAATTTCAGGTCTGGGAGTATAGTTGGTGATGAAGAACTAGCTGGACCCAAGTTATCATAATCCAAAGTAGAAACAGGGGCCTCCTAAGACTCTGCCAAAGTGTTGAAGAGGTTCAGGGAAGGTCTCTCTCTAAGAAAGTCTTCTCAGAGGAGGGGGCGCTAGGTTAGGCCAGGAAGGGCAGGGACCACTCCACCCCCCCCCCCCCCCCCCCCCCCCGGCCAGGGCCAAGGCAGAGCTCCAGGGAGAGGGAAGGAAATGAGCAAAGCCACAGAGGAAGAAACAAAATGACGCTAGGGGGACACCTGCCTGCCCACACGCTCCCTCAAGCTGATCTCATGTACTTCTCACAACACCCCTGCAAGGAATGTACCCCAGTTATCCCCGTCTGACACGCTAGGAGACAGAGTCATGGGCAGCATCACACAGCAAGCAGAGGTGGAGCTGGGTAGTGTGACCAGCTACATAATTTGCAAGCCCAGTGCACAGTGAAAAAACATGAAGCCGAGAGTTCAAACATTATTAAGAATTTCAAAATGGTGACTGCAGGACATTCATCCAAGCACAGGGCCCTCCTAAGCGCAGGGCCCTGTGCGACTGCCTAGGTCATACACCCAGGACATGAACCTGGCCACCTGGCCCAGAAGTCGAGTTCTTTATATGCTGCTGCTTTCCATTAGATGGAAGAGTTAAGTTAAACAGAACCCACATCGACAATATACCACATTGTTCCTCCATGGCTATGTTTGGGGGGTTAAGACAATAGGTGGATTTTTTTCTACTTCTCTATATAACTAATTTTTAATACAAGTATGAATTTCGTTAGACTAGAAATGAAGAGGTGCCTGGCCTTGTCATTTTAGTGGTTTTACCTATAGAACAGGAAGAATTAGGGAGTTTCCTGGCCATTCTCTGAGCTTCCTTTTCAGGGTCCCTTGGTTCTTCTTTGTCTGTCATTCCCTCTGACTCTAGACCCCTACCCACCCCCTGTCAGGGCCCCAGCCTGGCCCTGGCCTATGGCAAACTGTCAGGACCAGAGTATGCTGTGATAAACCAGAGCATGTGGAACAATGGAAAGACCATGGCCTGGGAGAGAAACTAGGTCTACTTCCTGCTCTGCCATGAATGTACTGTGTGGCCTTAGGTAAGCCCCTTACCCTCTCTGGGCCTGATGTTATAGTAGGGCCCTTTCATACAGAGTGGCCTACAGTTCAATTACTGCAATGATCAAGGGGGCAAGCCCACCCACCACGATCCTTTCTAAGTATCCTCCTTTTCCACAGACAGAATAGAGGGAGTAAAACAGGATAGCCCGAGGAGAGGTGGTATAGTAGAGTGGGCAGACCGCTGAGCCTGCCATCAGGAATTCTAAGTTGGAGATTCTCTAGGTGGGTGCTATCTGCCCTTCTTAGGACCTCTGTCCTCTCTGTTCCAAACTCTCCGTGGCTTCCAACTGCCCCCAGAATAAACCCCGAACTCCTTAGCATAGCCTTCCATGACCTGTCTTGCCAGCCTCATCTGCTGCCATCTGTGCTCTTGCTCACGCTCCACCTGCCATGCTAGCCTCCTGCCTTCCAAGCTCATTCGCCCTCAGGACCTTTGCACTGGCTGTTCCCTCTGCCAAGAACTCTCTTCCCCAGACCTTCACGTGGCTGCCTCCTTCTTGCATTTGGAGCCCCAGCAACATTGTCACTCCTCAGAGAGGTTCCCCCAGTCCCCAGAGTCATCCTATGAGCTCATGTCTGCATCTCTACAGTCTTCTCAATCACCCAAACACTTCCTGTTTGTGTGTTTTATTGCCTGTGTGCGTCTCCCCTTTCCCTCCCTGTGACAATCAGCAATCATACCAGGAGGGACCTTCTGCCTCCTTCCCTACTGTGGCCTCAGTGCTTAGACATTCCATAAATATTTGATGAATGAGTGGATGAATGACCAGCATGGACATCAATTTGCCTATCAATGCAATGGGAGTGTAGGTATTACCCGGCTCTGGTCATAGGTGCCTTTTCAAATATAGCACAGTTTAGGGATCCCCTCCCTGAGAAAGCACAGACACACAACATTTTTTAAAAAGATTGATTGATTGATTGATTGATTGGGGGGCACAGATAGAATCCCCAAGCAGATTCCCCACTGAGCGTGGAGCCTGATGCAGGGCTCTATCCCATGATCTAAGATCATGACTTGAGCGGAAATCAAAATCCTCAACCAATTGAGCCACTCAGGCGCCCCAGACACCCAACATTTTACGTCAAGTTTGGAGAGGGTGTCCCCGGCCCCTTTGAAGCCTACCCCAGACTCCCTGATCTTGCTCTGAGGTTTTTCAGATTTGGGAACAGAAAACAATGAGATCGAGGGGTTGTTCCTTTGGTTGCAAAAGGTGCTCAGGATTTGACTCCCCTTTCATGGACTTTGCATTTCCTCATTTGGAGGCGAAGGTGCCCCTTGGTCCCCCCTCTCACTCCTGTCCCTAACTCCGCAGACCTCTTACAGTCTGGGCCCATTATTCTTGCTCCTTGGTTTGCCACCCCGGTTCCTCCTGGCCCTGTCCCCTCCTCTTCCTGCCACTGGGATCTTAAGATAGCAAACTCAGGCCCCCTGGAGAAATGGTCTCCCTTAACACCAACATAGTCCCCATCTATAAAACCTTTCAACTTCATAAGCTCGTAACTGCAGAAATCTGTCCAAACATTCCGGGGCGGTTGTAACTATTGGTGTTGGCTTGCAGACCTGAGCCAAGCTGCCAGGGCTTTAATGAGGAAATACTTAACAGTCCCAGCCCAGAGTAACGGCCAGGGAGGGTGGGGAGCCCGCAGATGGGCGCCAAGCAGCCATGAGCTGGCCTCCAGGGCACAGTGGATAAGACAGGCTCTACAGCGTTTTCTCAGAAAAGTGAAATTGACTTAATCCTGTTACCCTTTGCGGGTGTGGGCGGAAGAGGCCAAGATGGGTCAGGACAGCTGTCAAGAGCAAGAGCTTAGCCAGGGCTGAACTTTTGAGTTGAGAGCCGTGTAGCCAGACAGATGAGAAAGGCGCTTTCTCCCTCCCAGGCTCAGTGCTGGCTTTTCCATGATTAATGTGGAGAGAATGGCTTACACGCTTTGGAGGGCCGGCTGCGAGGAGAAGTGGTCCTTTTTTTCCCTCCTCCTCAGGCGCCTGTCTGGGGGGTGGTGGGCGGAGAAGGGTCAGCCGTGTTGGTGGGGTCTGCGGCCGGGTTGCCTAGAACTCTCGCAGGAATCCACATCACTGAACACCACCCCCCCACCCCCCACCCCGCGCGCTCCTTAGGAAGGGGGGCTGCTCTGGCCCCAGAGAAGCCCATGGTATTTTCCCTCCCACAAGCCACATGAAACAATTCCCGGGGGAGAGGGAGAGAACACACTTGAGAAGTGGGTGTGAAAATTTGAGCCTGGTAGATGAGGTGCCATCCACGACAAGGGGGCAACTCGATGGCCTTGGAGACTAGTCTGAAGGAGTCCCCTTCGGTCTGGTCACTGGGAAAAGCGGCACCCCGGCTGTGTGGCAGGAGGAAAGTGCTGTCCCACTGCACCCCTGCCAGAGGTCCCCTCTCCCTACACAGTGCCGACAGGGCCACACTTTGCACCTGTGGCTGGGGGGGCAATTCTAAAAGTCGATACCCAGAGGTACTAAGAAGAGCCGCATACCTGACTACCCCATTGGCCCAGCCTGTCACCATACCTTGGAGCTTCAGTTTTTCAGGGTAGTTGGCCCTGGGCCACGGAGATTCTATATATTCCACGTACGTGGAGAAATGAAGGTCACTGTCGTAGGAGCTGAGGGTCTTTCCCAAGAGAGTGATGGATTTCTTTTCCCTTCATCACATCAATAGCTCTTAAGACCTTGCCTTGCCTAAGGTCCTGTGTTCTACTGAGACTCTCCAAGACCCTCATGGGATGGAGCCCTACTCTCTTCCCAGATAAGACCCTGGGAATTATGCTTGAAGCCCTGGGGGTCAGGAAAAGCATTGCTTAGGTTTCTGACTAGGGAAGGAAGAAGAACCTGAGGCCCCAGAAAAAAGCTGAATTGGAATCATAAAATGGATTTTCCCTTGGAGGTCATCTGGCACCAGGCTGATTTTGCAGGTGGGACCTCTCCAGCTCAGAGAAGGAAGAGGACTAAATGTGCCTCCGACTCCCCCCCCCCCCACTCCCCACCCACCACACCACAGAGCTGCGTGATTCCCTCTGCCCAAGGACCCCTGAACATGGCCTCCCCTTCCCTTCCCCTGCTCCCATCTCTGGAGAGGGCCCGGCAGGCCATGCCCATGCAGATGCTCCCCCAGCTCCCAGCAGAGGCTGGGCTTGGGCCAAAGGAGTCTCAAGGACCTCATCAGAGCTGGGGGGTGGGGTGGCTCACAGGCAGGAAAGCAACAGATGCAGGGACAGGAGTCAAGAAAGCTGATTTCAGTCCCAGTTCTCTGCTAGAAAGCTGTGTGACTTTGAGGGGGCGCTTTTTCAAATATCCCTGATATTTGAAGAACCCATCACGTTTGACAAGGCTCTTTCACATATGTTACTTCATTCTACCCTGAATCCCTTGGGGCCTCAGTTTCCTCCCATCAAAATGAGGGGATTGGACCTTCAAGGCATTCTCCACACACCCCCCCCCATGCTAATATTTTGTGAGAAACGATGTTTTCTGGTATCTGATATATTTTATTGTTCGTTTTAGGATTAATGACGCTAAGAGTCTGCATTCTGGGATTCTAGAATCTTTGGCTTCTAAAATTCAATGGCCTTTGGTTCTGAGAATATATGACTTTTTTGTTCCGTGATTGCGTATGTCAGTGCTGCCCAAGTTTGTCTCGTACCCACACCACCTTCACCACCTAGGCTATGTCTGCACACCACCTGTATTTGTATGCATTTAGTATTTTTCTTTAAATAGACTCTTTTTAACTTAAATAAATGTCTTTAAAATGGAAACTTTATATCACTACGGCAAATGGAAAACCAGTCTCACCTGCCATAAATAGGACCTAAAAGTAAAAATAAATACAATAAAAACAATGTTATTAAATTCTAACTAGATACTGTTGCCTGCCAAAGGCTCAGAGCCCAAGGCCTGCTCTTAAAAAAAAAATCTTTTTTTTAAGCACACATGTACACACACACACACACACACACACACACACACACACACACTAGCAAGGCTTGAGAGGCATTAAAGACATGTTAACATCAAATTAAAACAGTATAGTGAGAAGGACTGAGAATATCACTGAACTTTTCATCTGCTTCTCCTTAAGTGTTGGTGTATTTGGTGCTGTCCCTGGACACCACCTACGTTCATTGCCAAGTGCGTCCCTTCACCATGCCAATCACCTTGCTCTCCTACACGTAGGTAAAGGAACCTAGAATTCTTGCCTTTGGGGCCACACACACATTGTCCAGGAACAATTGTCCACACTTTGTCCAGTTGGTTTCTTCTCTTCTGAGCTTTGGGCCAGGTCCTCTTTGCATGATTGCAAAACCAGGCTCTGGAATTCAGGCTCTTGGGCCTTCGCCCTGCTCATCTCCGTCTGGCTACAAAGAAGCTAGAGTAACCCTGGAAGCTCCCACCTGGAGACCGTTGGAGACAGTGACTCCAGAGCCACCAGCAGGACTCAGTGCCCATCTGGTGACAGTTGGGCCTGCGGTGATGCTCTTGCCTGCAGGACAGAAAGAGCGGGCACAGCCCAGGACATGCCGCACCCCCAGGGCTACGGAGGGTGGAGGCGGTGGGGAGAATCTGGTGTGGCCCAGCACACCCCTGCAGATTCAAGGCTGGCTACAGAGCTAGGGTGGCATCAGGATGGGCACTGACCCATGGGCAGGAAGCCCCGAGTCCTAATCCCCTCTGCCACTGCTGGCCCAGTGTGGGACCCTGAGTAAATCCCTTTTTGTCTGGGCAGCCGCTTCCTCACTGTAAGATTGGGATGGATACACTGGCTCTGACTAGCCATCCGATTACTTATTGGGTCACACTCTATCTTAAGCATGTGTTCACACTCAAGTAAATGGCTGAAGCTATTACCGTTGAAACAGTAATAATTATGATTTGAGGCTCATGATTCTTCAGTGAAGGGTAGGGTGGGCAGTAATTTTCTCATTGACAGGGTCAATACATCTAAATGTTTTGGTACACAGAAGCACTTCATAAATTTGATAACAATTCTATTTCTCTCCTGCCAGGCCCCCTGGTGCCTAAGAGCAGCATCAGTCCCTAGACTGAAGTCAGTTTCTGAAGCTGGCCGCATGACAACTTCTCTGTGATAGTGACCTTGACCCCCACATCCAAGGCAGCCTCTGTCTGTCTGACTCCAGAGCAATTTATGAAAAGCCAGAGCCATCTCACTCCCTGTTCCCTTCACCTCTTGGCCACTGTCCTTGCTCTTGCCCTTCACTGGGGTGCCCTCTTCTCTCTGCCTTGTTTGATCCAGCCCTCAGGACCAGCCTCTGAGACCCAGCTGATGATCCTGGCTGGACCCCTGGTTCTCTTCTTACTTTGGGTAAGTACCATGACTGCTCCAGGCCTTAGTTTCCCCACAGGAAATAAAGCATTGAACCTCATGTCCTCCAAGTTCCTTCCAGTCCTAGCATTGGGAATGGTAGATGCTTTGGTGCCCACCGCAAGAAGGATGTGAGCCCAGCTACTCGGACTCCCTTGGCTCATTGAAGACCTGTCAGACTTGCAGTCAGGAGGGTGGGGACAGCTGGCATTATGGCCTGTGAAGGTTTGGAGCCATCACGGCAGAGACTGCAGGCAACCAGAGGACAGGGCTGGGCCTGCATTTCCTGACCCTCACATCTTTAGCCCAGCCCAGTGCTCAACACCAAAGCTGCTCAATAAATAATTAGCAAATGGATGCATGTATGTTTGAAAAGCGGTATGGTAAGTATTATTAGTAAAAACTGAGGTTAGAGTCAGATGCAATCAAGCTAGAGCTCCTTAACCTTAAGCTTCAAAGAGAGAAGCCCCCTGACCCCCCACTTTGTGTTTTCCTCCAGGCATCAACCCAGTCTAGGGGTGTGGGCGGGGGGGGGGGGACAGGGGGAGAGAACAAAGATCCCATTAACTTATTTTAACTAACTAGAGATGACTTCACAACTACAGGCATCCTTACCCCACCCAATATTCTTTCACTTATTTCAGAAACATTTCTTGAGAACATCTGCGCTGCTACAGAGAGGGTTGGGGGGATAGGTATAGGATCTGGTTCCCAGCCCCAGCTCAGGCACTTTTTTGTGTGACCTTAGACAAGTCACTTTCTTCTTAGTAGCCTAGTCTCCTCATCTGCAAAGTGGGGAAGTTGGACTTGATAATATCTAAAGATTCTTTCCTTTCTTATTATCTGTGATTGAGCTGCAGATCGCTCTGCAGGGGAGGAGCAGAGATTTCCTCAAAGATCTGGGAAGTTGTCTGTACCTCAAGCATTGTCTGTAAACTAAATCTATGAAATTATCACTCATCTCCTTTTATGTGTGATGGAGTGAGATGGCTAATGCATTTCACAAAAGGGGCTCAAACTTTGAAAGGTAGAACTTCTACTGGGAATAGCACTAGCTCCAGTCCTGACTCGCATGGAGCTTACAGTTTTGTAAATAAGATAGAATCCAAATAACTTGACCACAGGGCGAGAAACAGATGTGGGACCTGAAAGTTCAGAGGCAGATGAGACTAGTGATCTCTGAGGGGTCAGACCCCTCTGAGAATCTGAGAAAAGTACTAACTGTCCCCGGTCAGGATGCCCTCATGCACCAGATTTCATGTACAATTACCTGGTGATCACAGGTCTCCTGGTTCATCTCACAGACGTCAGATTAAGAACTCTTGATTTAGATAAACCCATAAACAGAAGTCAGGCAAGTCTGGAACAAATGCCTAACTTGAGTACTTGAACAAAAGCACCACAGAAGTTATTAGGAGAGGCTAGGGACACACAAGGTCTGTGGCCCCAGGACCTGGGGGCAGGGGTGCTGATCAGGGAGAAAAGGGGGGAAGGAGAAGCTTAGGTAAAATAAACCATGAGGCAGTCTCTTTGTTCCTTCTGCTAGACAAAGCAATTCTTTAAGCTGTTTTAAAAGACCGAACTCCTAAGCTTCAAAACATAAACAAGCAGAGCCTCTTAAATCATTGGGGAATTGTTTATGAATATAATTATTGGATTACATTGTCTGTTTATAATAAGTAGAGACTGGGCTGGGAATCCACAATCTCTGTGATTGGGTGGAGAAGGGCAGAAGATCGGGAAGGGTCCCTGTTGGGATGAGACCCCATCCAAAATGATCCTGCTCACAAGCAAGACCACCAGCTAGAGAACTCTGCCTCCATTCTCATGAACATGTTCCTTGGGGTGCTAGAAACCTGATGGAGAAGTAAGCTTTTAAAAGTGAAATATGCTTTTGATTCTTAAGTGGTAATTTGGAAAGTCGCAGCCCCAGCCCGTCAGGACTAACAATTACACCCAGCAGTCTCATGGCAAAGGACAAAGGACCCAATAGCCAAGTGCAGTTTGATTGAGGCTGCCTGGCAGCCAAGGGCTCAGACCCCCTGAGTGAGGGTGGGGGTGGACTGGCTGGGGAGGAGGGAGGAAGTTCCGGCCACTGAAAATAGGCTTCTCGCACTTTGATGTATATCTGAATCGCCTAAGCCTCTTGTTACAACGCAGGTTCCGAGTCAATAGGTCTGGGTGCACCTGGCAATGTGCATTTCCAGCAAGCTCCCAGGTAATGCTGAGGATACTGGTTCTCAGGCCATACTTTTATAGCGAGCTTCAAGGACATGGCCCTGACAGCTGAGCGTGGCTAAGCCCATGAATTTCGGAGTCAGATAGACCTGGGTTCAAATCCTGACTTCCCCATTCCACTAGCTAACTAACTTCAGTTACTTAGCCTCCTTGAGACTCAGCTCCTTACCTGTAAAATATGAATTAGAGGCAGGATTATTTGTTCATTCAACAAATGTGTATATAGCGTCAGCTCTGTGTCGGGCTTGTGGTAGGCCCTGGGGAAGCAGTGGTGAGCCAACACAGGCCCGGGTCCCGACAATCTTACAGATGATAGAGTCATCAGCACAGTGCCTGGTACGTGGTAAGAACTCAGCAAATGGTATCTATTTTTATTAGGAGGGGGAGGAGTATCATCCATTTTAAGCACCCAGGGGAAAGAACTCTTCTGTTAAATGCTGACTGCATAGAAGGATTTGGAATTCATTCTGCAAACCAGGGGACCCAGATGTGAAGAGTACACAGTCCCTCTCCTTGAGGAGTTCCTGGTGTTAGTGGAAAGATGGGTGCGTAGCCTGAGTGGCCCCAGTAAGCCAGCCGGCTCTCCCCAACGGCACCCAGCAACATGAGTTCGCTCTGTTCACGCACTTGGTCCTGGCCACCAGCCTCGGCTCACGTCTCCAAGCTGGCCCTGCTTCTGGCCTGACTGTCCCACCCCAACTTTACTTTTCTTACTCTGCTTCCCATTTATCTACCTTTCCCTTACCCCTTTGACTTGAAAAATGCCGTTCCCCCCTCCCCCCCTTGCTCAGGAAAGATCCTGCTCTAGCTCCCATTACGCCGCCAGCAAGACAGCCTGGAGACCTCCCACTTTGAGCTGGGTGCCACCCGAGGGCCTCCCTACCCTCCTGACCGTGGGGCCCTACCAGTCAATCAATCCAGACACTGAGCAAACAATGATGTTGTGGCACGTTCTGAGGGAAAAAGTCACAAAGACTAGGCCTGCTCTGCAAATCTGCATACTATCAGGCAAAGGCCTAGTTGGGCTGGGCTGGGCGTAATCCAGAGGTTGGAGTTCTCAGAAGAAAGAATGACAGCCTGCTTCCAGGTGGGCCTGGCCAGAACAGCTGGGTCTGGGCCTCCCTGGCCCTTCTTCCCAGTATAGGCTTTGCAGCAGTGGGGTTCTGAGTCAAGGCCAGAGAGAAGGAGCAGGGGGAGATTTCAAGGAACAGCCAATGACCGGAGACCCAGAGGCAGCCCCAACCTTCAAGTAAATGGCAAGTGACGGGGGCTTCTTATAAAACCATCATGGGCAGTGCTAGGCCTTGGGGACACGGTGAGGATCAGGGCTGAGCCCCTGCCCTCAGGGAGCTTACAGTCGAGCAAAGAAAGCCGATGTGCTGGCACTCCAGCTCAAGGCAGTGAGGAAGTCCAGGCAGGGAAGATGAAGGGCAAGAGTGTTCCAAGACGGATAAACAGCTCAGGTGAAGGCTGGATCCAGAGGGCTGGTCTGCATGGTCAGAGCGGCAAGTGTGAAAAATGGGCATGGTGAGGAACAAGGCCGGGGGCAGGCCAGGGAAGGTTGACATCTCTAAGGGACTTGGGGGCTCTTTTGAGGGCAGTGGAAGGTTCTATGGTGCAATTCAGCAGTACAATGGATGATTAGTCCCCTTTCCCGGATGGGGAAACCGAGGCACCGAGGAGCAGTAGGTAACCGGCCTGAGGTCACACCACCAGAAAGTGGCAGGGCCAGGATTCCATCGCAGCAGTCTGAGGCCGGAGCCTACACGCTCCAGCACATTGTTAAGTACATACACCGAGACCAATACACGGATCTTAAAATTAAAAAAAAAAGCTGCACCCCGGGCACCAGGCTCAGCCAGAGGCCATACAGGCAAACTCTATTTAAACCCAGTTAACAAGGAGCCTCTTAATGATCTCATTAGCCCGGACAGGGCCCTTAGGAAACTTGAGGCAAGGCCCTGCTTTAAATGGGGCTCCTTTGAAGTGGCCACCACCTGAAGCAGCCACCTGAGAGGGCGGGAACAAAGCCAGCCTGTGAGCCCCGCACCCGCTTGGGCAGGCGCCACGGGGCTGCTAGCGAGGTAAGACTTGGCCCCGGTGTGGCCCAGGGCACCCGTCGGGTTTCCATTAGCACCATCCCAGCCAGCCTCTCCGCAGGCTTGCATGCATGGGTGATTCGGCTGGCCACAAATGAGCTCATGCGCCATGATGGCGGCAGCCAGGAGCCTGTGGCCTTCCTTAGGCCTCAGCCCCTCAGGATTGGACTTCGGTCTCCCTCAAGCCCTGGTCTGGCTCATGACCCTGCTTAGGTTCTTCCTGACCCCAACCTCAACCTCCGCCCTCTGTATCCCCCATTTCTCTTCATCAGTCCTCTCGTTTTTGGACTGACCAACTCTGATCTCTCCATCACCCCCTTAAGGACGGGTGCCTCACCTTCCATGAGAGTTGCTGTGAGGACCCCAACCAGACACTCCCCCATCCACATGGATGTCTGCCTCTCTGGCCAGCTCTGGGTCCAGCATGAAGGGGGAGGGTCAGCATCCCGGCAGGGCCATGCCCCCTTCCGAGCTGCCCCAGGAAGGCTCAGGGTGAGTGACCTTCTGAGAAATAAGCACCTGGCCAATTGTGCCACCACAGGGTGCAAAATCCAGACAGGCAGAAGGAACTGATTCACCTTTCTAGAATTGCATGCTGAGGCCCTCCCAGCAGGCTGCGGCTGAGGCCCCTGCCTATTAATAGTCAAGCAGCTGTTTGCCTCCCTGAATGAGACTCTTTATTTGCAAGCTGCATTGACAAAACAGATCCCGCTCCTTCCTGCCGGGAATATTTGGGGATGGAGGGGCCGCAGGGAGATGTTCCTTCCTTCCAGGGAAGTTGAGAAGGTCAGCGCAGGAAGAGACCTTAGTGGTGACCCCCCTCAACATTGGGGAGGCCAAAGCTAAGCTCATTATCACCATCTTCTCTGCTCCCTCCCTCACTCCTCCTCCCATGTTCCCAGCACCAGCCAACGGCCCCATTCCTTCCCGAGTACTGCCTCCTCAACAGTCTCCCCTTCCTTTGTCCCAGCCTCAATCTAGAAGCCTCGAGGTGAAGTCCTTGGGTGACTGACATCCAGGCCTCATCTCCTGTGCCCCCAACCTTTTGATCCACTGTGTCTGTGACTGTGCCCTCCCTGAGATCCTGGCCTTTGCACATGCTATTCCCTCTGCCTGGGGCTTCTTTCCACTACTCTCCCACCCCACCTCCGCCCTCTTCCCATGTTGAACGCTCCCTTACATCTTAGCCTAAAAAAGACCAGGAAGCCTTGCCTCCTCATACCCACCTCAAAGGGCTTTCACACTCTGCTGAATTTACCCCCTCACCTGAAGTTCTAGGAGGGTAAAGTGATGCCTTTTTTTCGTTGCATTTCTCCACCGGCCACAAGGACACTATATGACATGGAACTAAATCAGAGAAAGGGCATATGAATTTTTTCCTCTTCCCAGACCTCCATGATCTGATCAATCACCAAGTCCTGTTAATTCAACCTGGTTAAGAACAGGAGATCTGGAAATGTCAGTTTGAACCATGGTTCTGCCACTTACCAGTTGAGAGACCTTGGGTAAGTCACTTAACCTTGCAAAACCTTGGTTTCCCCACCTGCAAAACAGAGCCAACCATAGTGTCTGCCTCATAACATGGTCGTAAGAAGTCAATGAGATAATGCTTATAAAATGCCTAGCCCAGTGCCAGACATATTCAGCAAATGTGAGCTGCAAAAATGACTTTTAACATTTTGATTTGAAACAGAATCTCTTACCCGTCCCTGCCCGCCCCCCCCCCCAACTACCACCCATGATAGTTGTTGCTCCACAGCACATGCTTTGAGAAATGCCTGTCTAGGCTCCCCACCACCACCCCCGCTGCTGAACAGGCAAGGCATGGAAGGCCAGAAGGAACAGAGAAAAAAGCCATGAACCTAAGGGTTAGGCGCTGTCATGTGGCTGCATCTCTGCTTATTGGTACCTGATGGCCCTAGAGCCTGCAATGGCTGGGCTCCCGGGGAAAGACCAGGACCAAGGGGCTGGCTGTCTTCCCAATGGAGCAGCCCAGGTACCCATTTTGGGTCCCCAAACCCCTCAGGGTGCCTAAGGCATGTTTTTGTCAGGAGTTAAGGGACTTTGTTCCTTCTCTGCCTGATGAAGGTAGAGAGGGCCCCGGAGGGGGTTGGGGAGGAAGGAGACATTCATTCAAGCCTTGGAGCTGGTGCTCTCTGCTTCCGGGAGTTTGGTTAGCTTTTCCTGCTCCTCTGAGCTTCAACGCCTTCTTAAATTGTCTTCAAAGAGTGAGTACTAATCTCTGCCTCGTACAGGCCTTTTCAGTTCCCAAAGCACATTTACTTCCATGAGCTCACTTGGTCTCTTAGCTGCCCTCCCTGTGAGCAGAGTAAGGCTCTCCCCGAGTTGGCTGATGGTGAATTTGAGGCTCAGAAAAGGCAGATGCCTTGCCCAAGGCCGCAGAGTGAGGCTATAACCATGCTGAGGCTGGACCCCGGGTCTCCTGGCTTCCCACCCAGCACTCTTACCTGGCTGGCGTTCAAGGTGAATAGCTAGCGGAATGCTCTCTGTGCTGTGAGAGGGCTGGCCCCTTGAAACAAATAACTCTAGGCCCAGAAACCTATGAAAAGATGTTCAACCTCATGGGGATTCAGAGAAATACAAATTAAGACCATTGTGAGATACCATTTTACACCCACGAGATTGGCAAAAAGATAAGGAGCCTGACAATACCAAGTGTTGGCAAGGATATGGATACTGCTAACAAAGTGTCTGTGGGGATAAGTGATTCAGAAAACCATCTGGTATTATCTTATAAAGTTGATCATTCACTTTCCCTACAACATGGCAGTTCTACCCCTGGGCATGTATATTCCCAGGTATGTATACATGAGTGCTTACCATTTGGACCACACTGGTTATTAAAATTTTGAATTAATGTCAGGTCGGTTGGTAAATAGCTGCTCCTCCACATCTCTCTCCACCCAGCCGCTTCACCGTGTGACTCCCCCGTGCTCTGGCTGCCCCAGCTCCTCTCCTGGGGACCCTCCCAACATTCCCATGATCCAGTAACTAAAGGTTAACACCTGGCCTCTCACAATACCTCCGGGACCAGGTTCCAGCTCCATAGCATTCATTCTGATGCCTCAGAGCCCTTACCTTTCCGGTTGTTTGTTACTATTATACACACCCTAGAGAAACTCTTGTTCACATGCACCAAGAGAAATGCACAAGTTTATTCAGAGCATCAGGGTTCTTAGTAGACACAACAGCAACTGCAACAACCCCAACAACAAATCAACTATAAATAACTTAATGTGCGTGGATGGAAGAGGCCCATCCAGGCTGCCTCCTTCTGTTGGGTCAGAGAAGCTACTCAGGGCCCCTGGGCAGATGAAGGAGACAGGCCGGTCTTCCAGCGGGGCCCAAGCCCCATCAGATGTCATGTTGGATAGCAGGTACTAAGCCCTCATTTCTGTGCCAGGTGCTACATTCGTTAGGGTTGGATCTTATTTCCCAGCCGAGAAGGCAGTTACCATGCTTCATCCCATTCACAGGGAAGGAAGCCAAAACGTAGAGAATTAAAGTGGTTTGTCCAAAGTCACACATTGCAGAGCTGGAGTTTGAGGTCACATCTGTCTGATTCCCAAGCCCAAATTCTTCTTCACCACTGTGGGCTCATTGCCACAGAGTAGGGGTTTCTGGGGTGCAGGACCTTCTCTGCTCAGGATCCCCAGCCTCTAGCCCAGAGCCTGGCATATGGAAGATGCTCAGCAAACAGAGACTTGATACCACAAAGTAGTCAATCCGCCTGTTGAGTCTGACCTCAGCCTCTGGCCTGGCCTTACTCCTGCCTGGTCCCTGAAATCCAGGCCAGAAGGCCGTTTCTCCCCCTAATTCCCTTGCCTTGTGATGGCCTGATTTTGAGCCTGGACTTGTTAGACATGTCTCTCAGAGGCCCCTCCAAATCTTGAAACACAAATAACATGACTCTACTCACACATTCCTTTATTCTTTAAACATTGATTGAGCCCCTCCCACATGAGGTGCGGAGCTCCGCTTGGGAGAAACAGCACTGACCAGAAATCGTCCTTGCTTTCTGAAGCTCTCTGCCTACCCCGGGGGACCCCAACCCTGAAAACCACGTCTTCCAGAAGAGTGGGTGCTGAAATGAAGCCCACGTGCTTCGCTCAGTGGCCCTTCAACCGGTCAAAGTGGTAAATCAAATTGTCTGGTATGGAAGCCCTTGGTTGGATGTTCAGTCCCCGTGTGCCTCCTGTCTGACCTTCTGCCTGAGCAAGAATTTGTTTTCACTCCAGGAAGAGAGGTATAGCTGTGGAAAGTTCAACGTGCTCACTTGTTTGTTTGGTTTCCTTAATTTCATCTCTTTAATAAATAAAAATAAAGATGATGTGTTTGCCCAAATAGTGACAGTCTCCACCTGAGATGTTATTATGACACTTTAGGAATGAAAATCACACCACTGCGACTAATGGTCTCGGTGCCCAGGGCAGTGGGGAAGTGCCAGATGGGGTTAGGATCCCGAGCCCCCAGCACAGCTCTGCCAGGAACTGATGTTGGAAAAGTCATTTGGCCTCTTCAGGCCTGTTTCCCTCTTTTATGAAATGAGAGAGTTGAACGTGTTCATAAAGACAGAACTTTCACATTCGCTACCTCGTTTTGCCATCATGATATCCTATGAGGGAGCCTCTTTGATCCCTAATTTAGTGGTGGAGAAATGAAAGCAGAAGAGTCAGAAGAATCCGGGTGACTGAGCCATTCAGCACCAGACATGGGACCTCAGTCCAGGCTCCCAGCCCCTGTCTGGAATCCTCTTGTCTTCTCCAAGGTTTCTCAAGCTTGGGAAACAGACACATGCCTTAAAAAATTCTCACTGACCTGGGATCTTAGGGGTCTGCAGACACAAAATATAAGAACCTGCTCAGTTTGATCTTTGTGAAAATCTTGGTTTGTTCAGGAGGCTGGAGAGTCATTGATGATCCCAGGGCCAGTGCGATCCTAAATACAAACACCAGCACAGGTGTAGTCACGCGGTCATGCGACATTATCAGGCAGACATCCTGACGATCCAAAAACATTATCTTTAATTGTTTTAGATTATCACTGGAATGAACACCAAAAAACTAAAGTCTAAAAGAACTTGTGGGGAACCCCACCCCCCAATCTGATATTCTGTCAGGCTGCCTCCACATTGCCTGAAAACCCCTCCCAGTGTAACATTCTTTGAGTTTCCCTGGTAACCATCTGCTGGTGGAAATGACAATTAAGCTGTTCAGCTGCCTGGTTCACATAGTTCCCCCATTATGGCTCTGTGCCAGGGTCAAGAAGGCCTGAATTTACCCACCTCCAGTGACAGGCCAAAGTAAGAGGGAACCTCCAAGGTCAGGGATGAGTCTCGAAATACAGAGTCCAAAAAGCTTAAACCTGGATGAACATCATTCATTTATCCACCACCCCATCCACTAACCCATCCGTTCCTCAAATATTCACTCCTGCCCATTATATCCTAGGTCCTAAATTTGGGACAGAGAAGATAGGGTATAAAAAAAATAAGCAAAGTTTACCAAAATGTGTATAATGTGCTACTCTCAATGTTATATAAATGCGTATATGTATATACCCTCCAATAACATTGTTTCCTCCTGGGAAGCTGGGAAGAAGGGTGGGAAGCTGGGAGAATTTTCTCCACATCCTTTCTGTACCTTTCTAGTTTTTACATCACGTGTATGTATTGCCTCCTCCAGAAATAAGTTTCAGTTGTAAACAACGCTCCTGACTGCCATCCCAGTGCTCCGGTCACTTGAGCAGGCGACCTCTCTGTGATGGTGGGAGGGGTGGTGGAGTGATTTAGGGTCAGCCGAATGAATAGTAAGCATCTTTTGGCCTTCCTGTCCATGGGCTCTGTGGTCTTGTCCAAATGGCTGTTCATCCCAGAAGCTCTGCCCACCTCCCCCCAGGCTTGATCCTGCCCCAACAGGGTGCTGTGTCCAGGATGAATTGCTGGGAGGCAATGGGGGTACCCCCCTGCTGTGGCCTCAAGAGACCTGTTTGTGTGGGCTGGCACGTGGTCACATATGAAAGTGACTGGGCATGTGTGCCCTTTTCTTTCCCCAAATATTTTCCTTGGAGCCATCAGATGCTCCCTCAAGCCTGCTACCATGGATAACTGGCTTGCAGCTGCCGTGGTGTGCATCCTCCCACCTCTCCTGCAAGATCAGGAATGCGACTCCATACCTGTCCCTAACATGGAGTCACCTAACATGGGCTCAGGACCCAGGGCCTGAGTGGGAGGGGAGGGGTGGTAAGGCTGGGCTGCACGCATCCAGTTCCTCCAGAGACCTAGCCGTGTTCTGAGATGTAGTTAGATTTGAAGAGAATGTATCCATCCCTTTGGACCAGACAACATTGGGACATCCATGCTAGATGGGCCTCAGATGACAGCCTCTCTGGAGACTCTTGTCAGTGAGTCCTCCCTCACCTTCGGCCACTTCCCTCCTCTTTCCAGCCTCGCAGCATCCCTGAAGCTCAAGACCATCCTTATCCCTGTTTTCAAGAGAGGAAGCTGGAACCCAGAGGTAAAATAACTTACTCCCAAGTTCACCTCACCTGTAAATCTCTCAGGGAGGATTCTGTCCAAGCTGGCCCAGCTCCGGAGCCCATTCTCTTCCCACTGCAGCACCAGGCCTCCTACGGGGGGCGCTATGCCGGCAAAATGGCCTCTGCTTACCACAGACCGCAGAAGCCCAGGCCGCAGAGGGAGAGATTGACGCTGTAATTATACTAAAATGTAAAATCCTTGTGCATCAAAAGACTCCATAAATAAAGTGCGAAGACAGGCCACCGACTGGCAGGAGATAGTAGCAACAGGCCCAGGATTCGAGCTCCCACAAATCCGGAAGAACGACACAGACAGCCCACTGGAAACATGGGCCAGAGATACAAAGGCAATTCACAGGAGAGGAAATGCAAGCGACCAGACAAGTGATGAAAACGTTTCAGCCCCACTGATCAGAGACATACAAATTAAAAACACCAATGAGAGGCATTTGGCCCTCATCAGAGCGGCATAAATTCCAAAGTCTGACAACTGCCAGTGTGAGTCTGGATGGGGAGCGACAGAAACCGGCCAGCCCTTCAGATGCAGTCAGGCGATGGCGGGAGGGCTGGGAGAAGCTCAGGCGCCCGGCGAACCCTCCCCGGGCACACGCGGGAGACTTGTCCAAGGACTTTCGTGGCGGTGAGGCTCGGATCGTGAAAAACCGCAACTAGCTCGAATGCCCATCGATGGGAGAACAGATAAATAGGTCACAGCACACAATTACAATGAAATGGATTGGAAGAGTGGTAACATCTGTACTGAGCTCTGCACATAATACAGATAAATTTCAAACAAAACGTTGAAAGAAAACAAGCAAGTTGTGGAAGGCTATGTGCAATATTATAGCACTGACAAAAACTTTGAAAATCTGCAGCGCAATACTTTACATGTTTTATGGATGTATACATATATAGCATAAACATAAAAATATGTACAAGAAAGATTCATGCCAACCTCAGGGAACACGGTGGTGACTGTCTCTGGGCAGGAGGGAGGTGACGCTGCTACTTATTTGCGATGTCTTATTTCACAACCTGGGCCCCAGGAACATGGAAGCTGTATGTATGTGTCCCTATATTTTTCATACGTTGAATGTTTAATTTTTTTTAAAAAGCAGAGAGCCAGACAACGGCTCCAAGGTCAATTGTCTCCCAGGTCACTGATCACTGTTAGAAAATTCCATCTGGAGTTTACCCCCTAGTCATGGCTCCTAATTCTGTTCCTTGAGGATCCCGTGTGATTGTGCAGGCTGGCAAGTGCAGAGAGGAGGCTGCATCTCCCAGCCACACCCCCTCTATCGCCACCCCCTCTACCCCTCGCCACTCCTTCCAGGCTTTAAAGCAGATGGCTGTTCACACAGCATGTTCTTTTCTGTGGAAAGTCCTTGAGAAGCCCAGACGCAAAGGAGGCTCAAAGAAATCCCACCACATTTGTCAGTGGAGTTCTCTCTGCTAACCATGGACTAGGCTCAACAAGGGATGCTCAGTGAGGGGCACTGAGCTGGGTGTCAGGACATCTGCTGTTGATATGCTGGGTGACTCTGGGTAAGCGACAAACCTCTCTGAGCCCCGGTCTCTCCACAGGTACACTGATTAAAATGTGTGGTCCAACGTGGTGGGCCCAGCCCTAGAAGCATCAGAATCGACTGGTGAGGTTTTTAAAGTGTTGATGCCCGGGCTCCATAATCAGAATTGCCTGAGGTGGGGCCCTGGAATTGCATTTCTCTTGAATTGCCAGGTGATTCCAATGCACGGGCAAGTTTGGGGATCAGACGGTCATTCCAGGTTGGACATTCACATATGTCAGAAAACTCTGTCCACGTCGCCTTATTTTCTCTCCCCACCCCCAGTGCCTTCCTGCATCTTGGTTAATCATCACCCTGAATAGTTGATGCCAAGCAGGGTGCTGGGTGAGAATGAGGGAGCAGATGAGCTTCCAGAATGCGGCCCCTCTCAGCCTCCCACTCCTTAGTAACCGCAGGGAAGCTGAGAAAGAAGGCGGGGAGGAGGGGCAAGCACTTGCACCCCTCCACAGGTGGAGGAGGGTCTGGTGGTAGGGACATGGCCCATCTGCTGAGTTCCTAGCCCTCTGCTCCAAGTCCCAGTGCCCCAGCTCCTGGAGGCAGTGCCTTCCTCCCCGCCCCCATCCTTGGCAAGGGCAGGAATCACCACAAATCACAGAATTCTAGAACATCAAAGGCAGACCAATGTTTTCTCGATGGAAGCCATTCACTGCCGTCTTACCACCTGTACTATTATTTAATTGCTACTTTCTTTTACATTGACTCACTGTTTTTTTTTACTTGAATGCCTACTTTAGCCCCATTCTAAGCAATAATATCTGTGAAATAACAGGTTTGATGTGCTAGTTATTTTTTGTCTAATACACATTAAAATAAATACATAATGATTTCCATTTTAAAATGTCCATCTATTTATCTCCTGAAGTCACTTTGTGCGTCACTGCGCTTTCAGAAACGCAGAGCTGGTCCAACCCTCTCGATTTACAGAGACGCAAACTGAGGCACAGGGAGAGGGGGGGCCACGCCACTGGGGTGGCCATATTTCCACAAGCGTCCACCTGGAGGTGAGGGGGTGCACACCAAAGGGCTTGTGGCCGGCCTCGGGTCCCGTGGTGACCTTGACCTTTAGGGAGACCTTTCTTTGGTGGTGCACTGCCCCCTCCTGGTGGGCCCTTCTGCAATGTAGCTCCTCCTGGAAGGAAGAGAGGGCCTCCTTGCAGAGCAGAGACGACTGGGCTCAGGTGAGAAGCTGAGGCAGTCAGGGAAGGCACCACGGAAGAGGTGGTATTTGCACATGGGTCTGAAGCGTGACCAGACAGGGCTGAGCTTGAATACCTGTTAGGAAGCTGTGATTCATTCTCATGGTCAGTGGTTGACCTCCCGGGGGAGGTTTGATAAGCCGGGGAGAGAAGTCACGCCAAATGCAGTGTGGAGAACGGACAGGGGAGGAGAGAGGGGGGCAGACGCAGCTGGAGGGAAGGGAGGTGTGAAGCGGGACAGCACCTACCTCGGCCTCGAACCCGGCTGGGACCTCACCAAGCCGATTCCTGCCTCTGCTTTGGGCCTGTTTCCTTATCAGTGAGAAGAGAGTGCCAGGCTCCATGCTCTCCAAGGACACTTCCAGCTCTGAGAAATAAAACCACGTAAATAGGAAATTATGCTGATGAAGTTGTGAACTGCTACACCCTCTTGGCAGTTAATCCGGCTTTAGCTATTAAAATAAACCAGAGCATCCCCTCTGGCCCACTTTCATTCCATTCTACAAAAATTAAAGCTCCAGTCCATAAGGATGTATTTGCCAGGGCGTTGAGAGCAGCGCTGTTGTATTAGCCAGAAAAGGAGAAATAAATAACCTGTCCCAGGCTATCTCCCACCTCTGTCAGCAGGAGTCCCTCCCCCCAACCCCCCTGCAGCTGGCCTCCATCCAAACTCTGCCCCTCACCCGCTAGCTCAAAGCTCATGGCCTGGGGCCTTACCTCGCTGAGCCTCAACTTCCTCCTCTGTGAACGGGGCAGAGAACCAGTGACAAGCTCCACAGGGTGCTCTGAGGGCGAAACCCGTTAAGTGTTGGTTCACCTCGCATGGTAGGTGAGCTGCCACTCTTATTCAGAAGGCTGCAGCAGATCCCAATGTCTGGAGAAATGGCTCAGATCTGTCACTTGGTGAAAAAAGCGAGTTGCAGAGTTGTGTGTTTAGGATGATCCCCTTTTGTAAAAAAGAAAGAATAGAGAGAAGAAAACGGGAAATGGGAGAGGATTAAAACCTTATAAAACCTTATGCAGGGTGTCTTTGTCTGTCTGAGCCCGGAGGGAGGGTGTGAAGGGACCTGACATCAGGCCCCTAGGGGTTGCTGGGGGTGGAGGTGGGGGGGGGGGGCAGGGGGTGCTGCAGGGTGGGGAAGTGAGCTGGGAGTGGGTGACCTGGAGGGAAGGACTAGCTTTATCTTTGGACATCCCTGATTTGTTTGACTCCTGACTTCAGTAATCCCTTTTAAACCTTTTGTAAATCTTTAAAATCTCCAATGAAATTGAAGAAAAAAGAAAGCAAGAAATTGTCATCCCAGGAGAGGGAAGGGGACTGTGGGAAACCTACTGGCCCAAGTGACTTGGTCCAGGGAGAACCCATTGTTACAGTAGATGAAGGGGCCATCTTTGGGTTCTGGGGACAAAGGCAGCCTTCCCAGATGAGCCCCTCTCTTGAGAGTTCCAATGCCAGAAGGGGTTTTGTCCAACTTCTCCAACCAGTAGAAATGTTGAGGATCAGAGAGGTCAAGAGACTGGCCCAAGGTCACACAGCAGAGCCTGGCCAAAAAGGCAGTTTCCTGACTCCTGGCTCAGTAACCTCTCCCCTATATCATGCTACCTTCCAACTCAGAGCAGGAGCCATCCTGCTGGGAAAAGAAGGGTATGGTGTCCCACCTGCTTAGCTTCTTTCCCCTCTGCTGACAGTCCCTCCTTCACTCATTTCCCTCACTGAGTGCCCTCACTGTGCCCTGCTTGAGAATTCAAGATGACTAAGGCGTGCTGCTTACCCGAGAGGCACTCGCAGTCGGGTGGTCTGGAAGCTTCTGGCTTCTACCACTAACAAAGACATCTTTTTCTAACTGGTAAAAAAAAAAAATGCTCTGAGGCTAATTTTTTTTTTTAATGCACTGTTTTGTTTGCTGCTGTCTTAATTGCTGCCATGTTATATTTTATCAGTTTAATGTTTTAATTTTGTGCTTGGGGCCTGAGGCAATTCAGTGAAGGGTATGATTTAGAAAATCAAGGAAATAAAAAAAATTGTCCACATAAGAAGCAGCCTCCCAGGAGCCAAGGACAAAGCATAAGTGCTTAAAATGAATTCTATTAGGAACAAAACAAAAACAAACAACCTGTTGCCAGACAGAAGGTATTAGACCATCCTGGTTTTGTTTTTGTTTTTTAATTTAATATCAGTTCTTCCTTTTTCCCAAGGTCAGCCAAAGACTCATGACCCAGTACCCTCTCCATTGACTTCTAGAAGCTTCCACATTTCTGCTTCCAGGCTTGTACTCACAATGTGTGCCCTGCCTGCTCTGCCCTCCTTTCTTCCTCAGGAGACAGGCTATAATCACCCTTGCATTTGCCAATATTTGTTGACTGGTGTTGGAGATAACACAGCCAACAAGACAACCCCAAATCTGCCCTCGGGAAATTTATATCCTATGAAAATTCATTCTCAATGAGGGTGATAATACCCCATGGGGGTGAAAATAAGTTCTTGGAGGGGTGAAAAAAAGCTTTGATTTACCCAAAGATTTGTATGCTCATCAGCCTATTGACTTATCTCAGTGGCCCATCCAGCCCCCCAATCAGGAACCTGGGCATTGCCATCAACTGGACTTGCCAACTGTCTTTCAGCTCCGGCTGCTGGTTATCAACCTCATGGTGGCCCATTCCCCAGAGGCTTCCACTCTCTCCCTGAAAATTGACTCCATCTGTCTCCACTTCCCTCCCTGCCCATCCTAGATCCCAGAGCCCAGAGACTGAGCACCTCTCTTGCCAACACCTTAGACCCCTGTGCCTCTTTTCCTCACCCATCTGGCAAAACCCAAGGCCTCTAGATAAACCCCACTAAGTACTTGCCCCCGGCCTGCACCTGGGTAGGTGAGCTACGAAGGGGGAAACCTCTTAGTGGGATGGGACAGGACGCGCGTAAATTAACCATCACCATCCTCAACTGGGTTGGTGACACTATCAGGCAATTGGGGATTTTGTGGGCAAGTTTGCTTCCCAAGTCTGAATGCTCATTCTCCTCCTTCCTCCAGACTCTTCACCACCTCTTCCTCGCTCTCAGCAGAGGACCTTGCCTCCCACTTTGCAGAAAAAATAGAAGCTCAAGATGAAATCTCCCTTAACATCCCACTACAAACCTACATCTACATCTGCACCCATCCTCTCTTTGTTCCTTCTTTTGGTTCTAGAGAAGTCATCCCTCCTCCTCTCTGAGACCAACCCCTCCACCCACATGCCTGATCCCATTCCCTCTTGCATATGCTCCTTATCCACATCACTTGCTGATTATCTCCCCTGTTCCCTATACCCCTAATTAAGCTCTCTCCCTTGATCTGCCTTTAAACAAACCCAGCTCTCTTGCACCTTATAACACACTTCCCCCAGCACACACACCGACCCTGTCACACTGTCTCTCTCCTCCCCTTTGCACAGAAACTTCTCCAAAGACCCACTGCCTCCTTCATCACCCCCTTCACTCATTAGACCACTGCCACCTGACCTTCTCCATCACTCCACAGAAGAAGCGCTCCCTAAAGCCGTCAACAGTCACCACAGCCGTCATTAAACCAAAGCTCATGGCCCCATCCTCATCCCATCTGACTTCTTAGAGCATTCCCCATGGGCTCGCCCCACTTCCCTGAAACTCATCCCTTGCCTTCCTTCCCTACACCCACCCTCCTGGGTTTTCTCCTACCTCTCTGTTCGCTCCTTCTCAGCCTTGCCAGGCACATCCTCCTCTGCGCAGTCCTACCCTGTGGGTATGCCTCAGGGCTCCCTCCTGGGCCACCTTCTCTCCTCTGTCTGCGTTCTGCTCCCTGGTCAACCTGGCCCTCAGCCACAGCCTCAATCATCATCTCTCTTCTGACAACTTCCCATCTTCGTGTGGGTCCAAGCCCAGGCCCCCAAGTGCCTACCCGACACCTGCACTCCATGTCTCAAAGGCATTTCAAGCTCCACCTGCCTAAAGTGGAACTTAGCTTTTCATGGCCCCCTCATCACCCTCCCGTCCCCACTCTGCCCCCATCCCTGTCCTCTGCAGGCTTCCCTTTCTCAGGGAAAGTCGCTGCTTGCCAGGCTGCACAAAACCTCACAGTCCATCCTGACGCTCCCTCTGCCTTGCCCTCCATTCCAACACATCTCTATGACAATTTTACTTCCTTACGACTCTGGAATCTTCCACCACTCTCCACCTCCGCTGCTACCAACATTGCCCCATTATATTCTCCCTGGATGCCTGCCTGCCCTCCTAACCCTAACTTGTCTTCTGGCATGGACGCATACACACCCTACTCCACTCTCCACAGGCATTCACACAGGTCACATTAAAATGAAAAATCATCCTGTCCTTCTTGGGCCTACACTGTCAGTGGCTTCCTATCATGCTTAAGATGAAAAGAAAGATTCCTTAATGTGGAATCTGCCTGTGCCCACCTTCCACATTCCCCAATCCCCCTGCTCTCCCCCTAAGCCTTCCTACCAAGGCCTTTTCTCGCCTCTTCTCTCAGCTGCACCTTCTGCCTCAGGCCCTTTGCACGGGTTCTTCCCTCTGCCCAGGAATCCCCCCCCCCCATCATCACCTACACATCATTCAGATTTCCTCACAAATATCACTTTCTCAGGGAATCCTTCCCTAACCCCCAAGAAAGGATAGATCCCTCCTTCCTGTTAAATGCTTTCACAACAATGGCTAACATACATCTAGGCACAACTCTGTTGTTAGAAGCTCTTCTTAGCATTTCTGCTTAGAACTCAGTTACTCCTCATGACAACCCTATGAGGTAGATATTACAATTATCTCTATTTTACAGATGAAGAAGCTGAGGCACAGAGAAGTTATGTAACTGACCCAAGGTTCCCTAGTTAACAAGAAGCAAAGCCAGAATTTGAACCCCAGCTGTGTGACTCCCGCACAGTGTTTACTGTTCCATAAGAAAACTCTATTCTTTTCCTCTCTGCATGGACTCACTGTTTGTAACAAAGTGTTCATATGACTGTTTAGCCTGTGTCTCCCCCTTTAGACTTCAAGCTCTGTTGGGGTGGAGACTACTTCATCCCAATAGTAGGTACTCAATAAATATTTTACTAAATGGCTGAATGCAGATTCCTCTCCTCCTTCTTCCTCACTCACTGTATTCAGTCACCTGGTCCTATCCCTGTTGCTTCCTGGAGCAGTAGTTCCTAACTCCAGGAGGTTCAGTTATGTGCTTATCCACATCCTAAAATTGGTTTGAAAACGTTATGTGTCTGTACACATTCAAAATTTTCTACAGCAAAGTCTAGGTGGTTCATCCTATCTTCAGTTTCTCAATGGGTCCATGAAGTTAAAAAGAGCTGATTCAAATATTCCCCAGCCTACCTCATCCCCTCCCTGCCAACCTCCCCTCAACAAGTACAACAGCTTCACATCTAGTTTTGTTCTCCACAAATCCATCCTCCACATTTTGGTGATAGAAATCTCTTAAAAACACAAACCCGGGTCACCCTCCTACATAAAACCAGTCAGAGATTATCTATCACCTTTGGAACAAAGTGCAAGCTCTGCTCAGCAGGAGAGGGTGCTGTAGGGCCTGTTTACTTCTCCATCCCCTGTGTCCTTGCTCATCCCCTCTTCCCCACAACTACAGCCCACCAGCACAGACCGGGTTCTATGTTTTGGCTTCCCAGCCTATACCAGGGTGGTTTCTCCTGTCTGTATACAGGCAGTGCGCCCTGCCTGGAATGCCAGTCCTCTCTTCTGCACCTAGAAATTCCTGCTCCAACTTTAAGCCTCAAATTAGATGTCTCTTTGGGGTTAGGTGCCCCTCCTCCCGGCTCCCATAGGCTGTGCCTGTCCCTGACAATGCACTCAAGGCATTGAACCATAGTTGCTTGGTTACCGAATCTCCCTTGAGCTTTGAGGGCAGCCACCGTTTCTTATCCATCTTTTTATCCCTCCATTCTAGGTGAGCACTAGCCTAAAGTATGGTGCTCAAAAACGATTTAGGCAATGAATGAATAATGACGAATAGTCATGGGTCCTAAAAACTCTGTGAAGTGAATAAATGAGCGGGTAACTGGAAGTTCGGGACCAGAGAGAGATGCAGATTAAGATGTTCAGAGATGAGTAAAACCTTATCGCAGACGTCACAGCGAACATGGAACACAAATGCCTGCAGTGAGCAAGTCTAGAGGATTTAAGAGGGAGTCATTCATCTCAAGGCCAGGAGGCGTGTCTAAGCCTGACCACGCCCTCCCCGCCAATGGGAGGCCTCGTTATCCTCCAAGCCTCCGCCCCTTTCACCCGCCGGGGCGGGGCCGGCCACTCCAGGAAATAAGACTACATTTCCCGGCGCACCGCGCGGCGCGGGGCGAAAGAGGAGCCGGAAGTGGGGCGCGCGAGGTCTAAGGGCACGAGGGAAGTGGCGGGCGGGGACTGAGGGGGGCGTGCAGGTGAGCGGACGGGCCGGGTTTCGCCGGCATGGCCGAGGCCAGGAAGCGCCGGGAGTTGCTTCCCCTGATCTACCAGCATCTGTTACAGGCGGGCTATGTGCGCGCGGCGCGGGAAGTGAAGGAGCAGAGTGGCCAGGTAAGCGTGCGCGAGCCGTGTACTAGGGCCGCGTGCAAGATTTGGAGAGCGACTGCCTGCGTCCCCTCCCTGAGCGGCCTGGCGGGCGCCCGGAGCCGGACCCTGCGGTGCCCCGGGAGGCGGCCAGGCGTAGTGAAGGAGCCGCAGCCTCTGCCCCCTGCGGCTCCCTGTCCTTCTGGGCCTCAGTTTCCCCAGCTGTGCAGTGGGCGGGCCGGGATGTGAGATCCGACGCGCAGGGCTTTGTAATTCCCGCGCCCCTTACCTCCACCCCCTTCCTGGTAGTGGCGGTTTAAACTTTCCGAAGTCTCGGGCCACGTGGCTCAGCGCGGCCGCGGAGGGCGAGAGGGTTGCTGAGAGTCTGAGGGGGTGAATTGCGACCAGACCCCGGGAAGCGTGAGGAGGCGAAAGAGCGCCGACGGAAGGGGCTTGTGGCCCCTTACTTGAGGTGAAACTCCGGCCCTCATCCCTCCCCTACTGGGTCAGACAGCTTTGGATTGCGAGCTTGTGGTGGAGTCATTGCTTACTTCATTCATTTTTTTCAGCACTCAACTCTGGCGCTCAGGGTGCTGGTGATAGAATGTTGAGCACGGTCCCCCAGCCCTCCTAGGGTTTACATTCTAAATCTAGTAGGGGAAGTGGACATAAAGCAAAGAATCACAAAAGTAACTGTACACCTAACGCATTAGGTGCCAAGAATGAGAGACATAGGGTGATAAGACAGGATGGCAAATTGCCCATGTCAGGGATATCCAGGACTGCTTTCCCGGCGAAGTGGATGTTGATTTGAGACCTGAGAGAAGGGAAGTGGATATTCCAGGCAGAGGTGCAAATGCTCTGTGGTGGGAGGGAACTTGTTGCATTTGTACTGGCCTCTGGAAAGTCCACTGTGGCTGAAGCATGGAGTACAGGGTGACAGGGGGTAGGGAGCTGGCTAGAGCCCTACTGTAGTTAGTTTGGTCTTTATCTGAAGAGCAGTGGTAAGCCACTGGAGAGTTTAAAGCTGGTAAAGTGGATATTGACCTGATTAGTCACCCCTTTGGCTGTGGTGTAGCCTCTGGTCCTGATGCTTGCTCCCAGGATCTCCCTAAAGCGTGATGGGCCCTAAGACATTATCCTAGTTTTTCTCAACCCTCTCTGGACCTTGATTGCCTTCTTACTCCATTTAGGTCACTTAACGGGTAAGTGGGGTAAGAGACAGTACCCATCTTCGCTGGGGCATTTGTCTAGGCCAAAGTATTTTGTCCTCATGGAGCATACAGTGTAGCAGGAGCAGACAGATGACAAATACTTAAAAAAAAAAAAGTTAATGATGTAGTGTGTTAGGTGATCATAGGTGTTAGCTATAAAAGTAAGGCAGGCAAGGAGGATAAAGAATATCAGCGTTCAGTTATAAATAGGGTGATCAGGAAGCCCCACTGAGAAGGTGACATTTCACCTGACATTTCACCTCTGAGAAGGCAGAGACCTTAAGGAAGTGAGGGAATGAGCTATGTAGTTAGCAGGAGAGAGCATTCCAGGCAGAAAGAAAAGCAGCACTTTTGAGGGCCAGTGAGGAAGCAAGTGTGCCTGGGGCAGAGCAGAGTGAAACCGACAATTGGAGTCTGTGTTATCAGCTCATGTGCTGGGCACTGACTAGAATATCTTGTTCAGGCCTGATGGCATCCTGCTAGGTGGGTGCTGCTCTTATCCGTGTGTTATAAAGAAGAGCCTGAAGTTTGAAGAGGTGAAGAGATTAGCTCAGCCAGTTAACAGAGGAGCTGTGCCTGACTCCACATGCAGCCTCTTGGCCATTCTGCCCGGATCCCTGATTCTGCCCTCAGCTCACATTGCTCACTTGACCTCCCTGGGGCACTTGACACCCTGGGTTCTTGACATTTACAGAGTGGGCCATCTGGCCTTGGCTCCAAAGGGCTGGATTCCACCCAGTTCCCTCTGCTTCTATCAAGGGACCGGCCCATTTGGTTCTAGTCTCTTCCCAGCAGACGAGTGGACCGCGGTCATGCCACCTGGATGCCTTGGGTGTCTGGGCTGTGGTTCGTACTGCCCTGGGAAGATTGACCCACCTGGCCTTTCAAAGACTTTTGAAAGGTCAGGGGTGGAAAAAACTCTGTCTTGTGGCCTCTAAGCATGGAGAGTGCAAGGGAGGTTGGGGGCTGCTGGATAAATGCTAGCCTGGAACATTCTAACTCCAGTCTCTCAAAGGTACCTCTCACTAACATGTTGTCTTAAAAGTTTTTAGCTGGAAGTACTTGCTCTGCTTGCCTCTGGAAGGTTTGAGTGGTACTGACAGGGCCAAGCAGACATATTTTCCAGAGCAAAAAGTCTCCTGTGAGGTCGTGGAGAGTTGGGCCCAAGGAGGACCCATATTGTGCTGGGGGGTTAATTGCTGCTTTCTCTTTACTTCTCTGCAGAAAAGTTTCCTGACTCAGCCTGTAACCCTTATGGACATCTATACTCACTGGCAACAGTAAGTCTGATGGGGCTGAAAGAGTGGAGTAGGGACACCCCAACCCATCAGCTTGAAATAAGCTAGGATTCTAATCTGATCTGCGATGTGTCTGCATAGCCCACTGTGCACACCGGCATTGCCCCGAGAAGCCAGGTCACAGGTGTGAGTGTCTGAGAGTGAGACAGAACGCTGAAAGCTGAGATCAGTGCTTTCAAGGACCACAGCTTCTCAGCAGCTTGTTACTCATTCAGTCAACAAACATTTATTGAGTAACTACCCGCTAAATGCCAGGTCCTATTCTAAGCGTGGAGATAACTGTCATGAGTGAGACAGACATGGTTCCTTCTTTCCCAGAGCTGACATTGGAGTCAGGGAGGTAAGCATGCCTCAAAGAATGAAACAAGTAAGTGTAAAATTAAAATGGTAGTAACAATTATGAAAAAGGACCTGGTGCCAAAACCCCATAAACGGGTTAGCTGGGCCTCATTTGGGGGTTTAGGAGAGGTTTCCCTGTGGTGACCTTTGGTATAAGGGCTGCAGGGAGTGGGGGAGAGAACTAGGCAATAGGTCTGGAGAGGCAGGTAGAGTGGGCCTGGCAGAAGGAACTGTGGTGCTGAGGCCGTAGCTGCAGCCACAGGCCAGAGGAGGCTGGACGGCTCGCAGGGTCCACCCCATGCAAGGCCTCATCGTCCATGGTGAGAAGTTGTGTCTTTGTCCCAAGGGCAGTGGGAGCCATGAAAGGGTGCAGTAGAGAGTGGTGAGATCACTCTGCAGGATGGCATGGCTGGTTGGGGCTGTGGACACCATCATCCAGGCAAGAGCCGATGGGGCTTGAGACAGGAATAACAGAGGGGGTAGAGCATCAGATAGTCAATTCCAGGAATATTAGGGGATGAGACCGGGAGCTGTGGATGGTCTGGAGGGGTGGGCTCCTTGACTCCCAGGTGCCTGGCTTGTGCCCTTGCATGGAAGGTGGGCCTGAGAAAGAAGCAAGAAGCAAGCCCAGTTTGGGGGGAGAGTTGGAGGGAAGGGGAGGACATGTTGAGTGTGAAATGTCTGTGAAACATGCAGAAACAGGAAAGGGGGGATAATCCAAGGGCATATCAACAGAGGAATGGTTTGAGAGGGAGGGAGGGGATAATCATTCTCTCCGTGAACTGGCCTGACCACAGTCATCCAGGGGAGTGAAGGACCTGGCAGTCATGTCCCATGAAGAGTGATTAGAAACTACTGAACTGGGGCGCCTGGGTGGCTCAGTCGTTAGGCGTCTGCCTTCGGCTCAGGTCATGATTCCAGGTCCTGGGATCGAGCCCCGCATCGGGCTCCCTGCTCCGCGGGAAGCCTGCTTCTCCCTCTCCCACTCCCCTGCTTGTGTTCCCTCTCTCGCTGTGTCTCTCTCTCTGTCAAATAAATAAATAAAATCTTTAAAAAAAAAAAAAAAAGGAAACTACTGAACTGTCCAGGTTGGACAAGAGATGGCAAAGGAGCAGGTGATATGTCTGCACATCTCTGAGGACGAAGGGAGTGGGCCGTTCCCTGGGGCTCTGAGAGACTGAAGTGGGACCCAGATGTACTGCAATAGGGAGACAGTCTTCAGCTTCTGAATATAAGCACTTGGTCATCAGAGCTATCCAAAAATGAGGTAGGCTACTGTTTCCTGTCATCGGAGGTGTGTAAGCAAAGGCAAGAATGGTGTGGAAGAGATCCCAGCTTTCAGTGGAGAGCTAAGGTCTGTGAAGGCGCTGTCAGCTCTCAGTGCTCAGCTTTCCTCTGCTGTAAGGTAGGGTCAGAGTGCAGTGCACACCCTGCACCCTGCACTTCCTCTCCCTCACCCCCTTCAGCGTGCCCAGGGGTCTGGCACTTCCTTCCCTAGAGAGCTGCTTCAGTGAGCCCCTTCCTTGTCACTGGTCCCTTCTGTGGGTGAGGGGTACTGAATGCAACGAGGACCTCACACCCACCAGAGGCAGCCTAGTCTAATGGTTCTCAGCAAAGTTCAAACCCCACAACGAGCTGTATGACCTTGGGCAAACTTGGCTTCCTTGAGTCTGTGTCTTCATCTGTAAAGTATAGTAATAATAAATAAGGGGCTAAACCTGGCCATCGGAGGCACCCCCCCCCAATATTTATAGAGCAGCAGCTACTATGAGCCAGAACTGTTCTTGATATATCTGGAACCGACCAGAGAAAAATCCCCCCCTTGTGAAACTTAGATTCTGTTGGGGTGAGAGGGGCAGGATGAATTGAGAAGTGTAATAAATGAAACCTCAGGGGAGTCCCAGCAAGTGGCCTTCCTGGGAACAGGGGACCGCAAACTGTGGCAGAGCACGTCTAGCCCAGCTGGAGAACACAGGGCATAGACAGTGACTCTGTCGGGGTGGGAGGGTGAGGTCAGAGGAGATGGTCCTTGCACATTCCAGGGACTCAGCCATCTGGGTGCTTGTCCTGCCCGTGCCGCAGACTTCCAAACCTCCTCCTCTCTGACCCTAAGCAAGTCACTTAGTTGTTCATTTTTTGAGATGTAAGCTACATGCTGAAGATACTTAGTGAGCCAGCAGAGGTTCCTGCCAGCCCCCCCCACCCCCTGGGGTTTGACTACGTAGTTGGGGAGTCAGGCAGGAAGTAAGTAGAATAGCAGAAGAGAGAAAAGTGCTCTGAAGAAAATGAAACAGGATGGCAGGGCAGAGACTGGCGGGGGTGGGGCACGATCAGGCAGGGCCTTTGAGGAGTCTGTATTGGCGCTGAGTCCTGAAGCACAGGAAGGACCTGAGCAGGGTCTTCCAGAAAGAGGGTGGTGCAGGTGCTGCAAGTTCTGGAGGAGGGGGAGCCTGGACGGTTCTATGAACGGCCTACAGGTGCTGGCTCATCCCACTCAGTGATCGTTGGCCATTGTTATATAATGTTATTGACCCTTCCTGATTATTTTGAAGACTAATAGTTTATGAAATGTGTGAAAATGCAGAATACAAGTGTATTACACCATGTTCTCAAACTCTCTATGCACATTTCCTCGGGGGGTGCGCGGGGGGCATGTCTTTCTTTTCAAATCTCCTGGAGGTGTCCTTGTCACCTGGTTGGTATAGCCAGTCACCCTTGTCCTGCAGAACCTCAGAGGTTGGTCAGAAGCGGAAGGCAGAGGAGGATGCGGCGCTGCAGGCTAAGAAGACCCGAGTGTCAGACCCCATCAGCAGTTCTGAGAGCTCAGAAGAGGAGGAAGAGGACGAGGCAGAAGCTGAAGCCACCAAAGCCAGTAAGAGTCCTGCACGCTGGGGGAGCTTCCATCGGTGTGTTTGTAGGGGCTCAGCCCAGGGCCCTGCAGCTTTGGGGAGCAGGCCTTTGGATATTGGATTGTTCTGGGGGAGAGCCCCCCTCCAGCTTCTCCTCCAGTGAGTCCTGGGAAGTCCAGGACCTTTTAGAGAGAAAATTGGAAGCATCTCGCATGCCTATTGCAATATTTAGTTGCGGCCTTTCTCGTGCCAAACATTGTGTGCTGGGGACTGGGAATCCAGTGGTGAGCGAAAACTGAGCTGGGCCCTTACAGCCTGATTTGGGGTACAGCGGCTACGTTGGTACAAGCTCCCAGGGATTCTGATAAAGATGGAAGGAAGCCCACACTTGTAGAAGAACTGCTGGAAAGATCTCAGAGGGCAGCTGGTGGGCACCCCTTCCGTGTGGCCTGTGGGCTGTGGGAGAGGGGCTGTGCTTTCTGTTGTTCTGGAAGAGTACAAGGTGGCTTGGGGAGGCTGTCCTGGGTGCTCTGCTTTCAGAGCTCTCGCAGGGGTGACCCCGTGAGGCCTGCCCAGCCCCTTCTCCTCAAGTCCTCAGGACAGTTCGTGCTTTAACCAATACAGCTATAACTCCACAGAGGAATCGTCCTTTTTTGCTGCAAGGTAATTGGGTTTTGCTTACATAGAAGGTAATTCCTTAATTTTAGGTATATTTTCCGATTGTCAAAGAAATCTGGGATTCACTGTGGACTGTTCATTATAGGATATATGAAAATGACTGGTTAAAAAGGCAGGAAAAAAATTACCCATACTCTTGCCACCTACCATTTGGCAAATTATTCTTCCATTTATTTTTCCTGAGCCTGTTTTTAAAAATATTCAAGATCATATTGAATATATATCTTATATCTTTCTTAATCTTTTAAAATTACAGTTGCAAAACAAGTTCACTTTGAACCATACAGAAGCACGTGGAAGAAAAATGAGAGGTTTTCTGTTCTCCTATCCTGGTTCCCTTTTCCCCCTAAATGTATCCTGCTGGGTAGCTTTACAGCTCTCCCCTTTGCATCTAGTCCTACAGACAGCCGTCCATACGTGCACACATCCATATCTACACACTTTGTAACACAAAAATTGGTCAATTTCATACTGACTGATATTTGATATTAATGGATTTTTATTTAGTGATACTTTATGAATTTTTCCTGTGATAACAGAATCATAATTGAGTCCCCGTTGAGAGAAGCATATGGAAATATTTGTGGGCAGTGTGGTACAATGTCTGGCATTCTCTTCAGAATCATACTTGATGCCAGAAAGGCGGGGTGACATCACATTGGCCACAAGTTGCTAATGGTTGGGGCTGTGTGGTTCGCTGTACTTCCTCTCCACTTACAAACGTATCTAAAATTAAAAAGAGAGGGAGATGGAGTTAAATGCCAGGAAGGGAATTAGACCATGCTGTTCATCTCCACAGTGTCCTCTCTAATTCACAGCACACCCTAGAAATCTTGTCCTGTGTGAGATCTGGGGAGACAGTCTCCTGGTGTAAGAGCACCAGGAATCTGTGAGTCTCAACATCTGACCAGTTCCCGGGCCCATGGTTCAGCTGCCTTTCCGCTAGAAACCCTTGAAATCCCGAGCAGCTTTCTCTGTGGCCCCGGGGGGCAGGCTGGCTGACCATTGCCCCCGTCCCGCTGTGTGACTCTCGGGCTGCAGTGTTGTCACCTGTCAGGCTGGCCCACCCTGAAGTTGGGCCGGGCCACCAAGGTATGCAGCACACCTGTGAGCCAGCCCTTTCCTCTGGGGCCACCAGTTTCTCATGCCAGCAGGGAGTCGGGACTCCCTGGGGGACTCGGACCGGTGGCTTTCACGTGTCCCTGCCCTCTTGCTCCTTCTGGCTGGGGCTCCTGCACCCTGGAGCTCTTTTCCACAAGTCTGGGCTCAGCCTCAGGTCCTCGCGCCAGCACCAGGCAGCCATACCAGTTGAACTGTCAGGTGAGCCAAGACCTGTTGGCTGTTCTTAATGAGAAAAAGCTCATCTGGCTCATCCCGCAGGTGTTTCTGTCTTGCAGCCCCAAGACTAGCGTCTACCAACTCCTCAGTGGCAGGGCCAGTTTTGCCATCAAGCGCAAAAGAAAAAGCCAAGGTGAGTAGGACCACCTTCCAAGCTGTGGCCTATGGGAGTGAAGTGCCCTACAGGGGACAGTCCCCTGCATCAGAGGAGGATAGGGTTGTGGGTAACGGACTGACTTGGATTCAGATGTCAGCCTTTGTCACCAGCTGTGTGATCCTAGCACGTCCCTTCACCTCTCTGGGCCTCAGTTTCCTTTTCTGTAAGGTGGGAACAGTGCCCACTGCTCTGGGCCCCTGGGCACAGTATGCACCTGTAACAGCTTCTTTCCGCCCGTCATCCCCGCATTTTCCTGTTCAGCCAACAACTTGTGACCCATCCAGTTACTTTCCAGCCACCGTGGGAGGCAATGGGGGCACCACAGTGAACAAGACACCTATGGTTCTGAAAGTGCGAAGCTCATTTTCTAGACTGAAACCACTTAGAGAGGAATACCATGTGCTGGTAGTCCATAAAGCAGCATCGGGCACACAAGGACGCTGAGCTGCGTCCCTGAGCTGCCTGGCGCGCTGGCAGCAATGCGAAGAAGTGCTAGGAACCACAGCTGACCGCTCGTTACCACTTAGCAAGTAACTCCTGTGTCCCAGGAACGGTAGCTGGGCTTTCTCCACGCCTCTGTGAGGGCAGGTACCGCTGTCGGCCCCACCTTAAAGATGAAGAAACAGACCGAGGGAGGGAATTTGCCCAAACTCTCACGGCTAGGAAGGGGTCTGTGCTTGTCATTCACCAGGCCACACCCGGCATGTCTGTCACCCCTGTCCTTTGTAGGCAAAGACCAAGAAAGCCAGCCAGATGGTGAACTCCACACCACATCCGGCCTCTGGAAAGGCAGTGGCCCACCTTCTGTCTGGGAGGTCCCCCAGGAAGTCAGCAGGGCCCTCGGCAAATACCATCCTGGTCACAGAAACCGAGGAGGAGGGCAGTGTCCCGGCCCTCGGAACCACGGCCAAGCCTGGTGAGCAGTGCTGACCTCTAGACGCGAAGCGCCCTGAGTTTGGGCTGGGGAGGCAGGCCCCGGGCACTGCTTTATCCAGCTCTGGGACATTCTGGAATTTAGAGGTTTGTCTCCATGGCAGTAAGGGCTCGCACCTCGATGAGGGAGGGTCTGCTGCAGGGACACGTCAGGCTTTGCCAAGGGAGCTGGAGCAGCCTGGGTGGTGGGGGAACATTTTCTGGTTTATTGCTCTCAGGTGGGTCCGGGGCCCACTGGAAAGGCTGAGGCTAAAGTGAGAGGCCTGGGTTTGCCTCAGTTTCTCATGTCAAATAGGCGTTTGCCTGCCTGCCTCAGTGTGATGATGATGGAGATCTCTGAGCCATCAGACGCTGGCTTGTGTGTGTTAGGACCTAGTCTAACACTTCCCAGGGCCAAAGGAGTGTGGGAACGCAGGGATACGAGTGGCACGCACCTCAGCTGTGGGGTTTCGGGATAGGTGGAGCAGAAGCTCCGCACACGAGAAGTGAGCACAGGGCACCTGCCTCTCATTGGCTGGCGTGGCAGAGTGCTGGCGAGGGGAGGGGAGTCTGGAAGGGCAGGCCCTCAGTGCTCTCCCTCTTCCTCCCTCAGGAATGGCATCAGCCAACCAGGCCGACAGCTCCAGCGAGGAGACCTCCAGCTCGAGCGATGAGACCTACGTGGAGGTAATGGCCACCATCCTCGGGAGGTGCCCTCTGCAAACCTCTAACCCTCCCAGAGGCCTGGCCGGGGCTTCGCACACCAATGGGGCCAAATCAGTTCAGCCAGTGTTTCAGGGGGACTGGGAGCTGGAAAGGCCGAGGCCTGGGGAGGGGAGCCAGGTGCTGCTCATCGCACCTTGGGCATGAGAGAGGTTTCGGGTTGGCGGGGAGAGACGCCAACCTGTCTGTGGGACAAGGGGAGCCTTCCTGGGAGAGGTGGCACTGGAGCAGGGCCTCGACGCACAGGGGACTCCCCAGGAAGGGATGTGGGGGAAAGTGTTTAAGCAGGAAGAGCTGCACGAGCCAAGGCGCAGGGGCAGCAGGGTGGCCGTCCTGTGGTGTGGTCAGGGGAGTTGGGTGAGGGGCTCTGGGCACGCTGGTGAATGCCAGGCCTGGGCACGTGGTCAGAGATGGTGAGATGGTCAGGTGTTGGTCTGTGGCCTTAGCTCTTCTCTGAGCTGTGACCAGGGAGTCTTTATGGGGCACCTGGGCCTTGGGAATATAGTGGTAGGCAGGAGTGCATGATTCCTGCTGCCGTGGGGACGTGGAGGGGTCCTCAGAAGTTTGACTGCAGTGCTGAAGGTTGCTAGGGGAAATGTAGAGAGCCCCAAGGGGCAGCAACAAGGATGTGGCGCCGTAGACGAGGTGCAAGTTACAGAAAAAGGGTCAGAGGTAGGCAGGGGCCCCATTCTGCTGCCAGACCATGAGGGCCAGCAGGAGTTTGGGTTGTACTCTAGGCTCTGTGAGAAGCCATCTCAAAGTTTTAGGCATGGAGGTAAGGTGGCCTGATTTATGTTGGAGAAAGGTTGCTGGTCGTAGCCTGGGTTGGAGGACAGGGCAGAGGGAAAGTAGCAAGACAGTTGAAGCTGGCGGAGTGAGGCTGGTGGCAGGCGCCAGGGCACCTACTAGAAAGGGCCTGTGGAGGGAGAACCAGCAGGGGTCGGGGCGGGAGGGTTGATCTGGTGCCCAGAGTACTTCTCCTTTGCTTCCTGCCTCACCCAGTAACCTCCTGTCTACCCCAGGCCTGGCCGAGGGCTGCTCCCCACATCCCATCCCCACCTGGCTACAGCCATCAGGGCGCCCCGGAAAGCCAGCAGTCAGACACACAGCTTCGGTGGGCCAGAGGCCAGCACAGGGCCCTACCAGCAGTGAGGAGTTTGTGATTGAGGAGCTGGCTGCCCCGGGAACCCGGGGTCAGGTGGAATCTGATGCTGGAGGTGCACGTAGGGCACTGCCTGCCTTGGAAATGTCAGAGTTTTAGAAATCTAAGAAAGAGCCCATAGAGGAGAGGAATGTGCCTGAACAAGCCAGTGGCGAGACTGGAGTTCTAATCCTGGCCTCCCGGCCCTTGGGATGGCCACCACGATCAGATACTGTAGTCGAAGGGGCGGACAGGGTGAGCCTCCAGGTGGCAGAGGAGTATAGTGTTGGAGGGTTCTGCCCCCAAGGCCACACAGACATGGGTTCTAGTCATGACTTTGCCCTTCATATTGGTCTTGAATGACTTAACCTCCCTGAACTTCTTGTCCTTTTCTGGAAAATGAGTGTAAAGATAGCATCTGTCTCAGGGATTTGGGAATCAGATGATACAAGGAAAGGACTTTATAAACCATAAAGCCTCTCCTACCCCTCAGAGGCAAAGATGATTAGTTTTTCCCTAATCGCATTTTCTTGTTCCAGATGAAACCTTCAGTAAAACCGCCCCAGGTCAAAGCCTCACCAGCCCCTGCCAAGGACTCTCTCGGGAGAGGGGCAGCCCCAACCTCTGGGAAGGCAGGGGATGTGACACCCCAAGTCAGAGGCGGTGCTCTGACCCCAGCCAGCAAGGCCAAGGAGCCGGAAGAGGACTCAGAGAGCAGTGAAGAGGAGTCTGAGAGTGAGGAGGGGGCCCCTGCGGAGCCACCCCACCAGGTGAGTCCTGGGGGCGGACTACCCCTCAGCGTCCCGCATCCCCCAGCAGCCAGGGAGTCTTCCATGGCCAGCAGAGGCTGGCCGAATGGCTACATGATGAGCACCTCCTCTGCCAGATAAGACTCACCTTAGGGTTTGGGGAGCAGGAGATGGAGGTGTGAAAATTGAAGGGCAAGGACAGTTGGGCTTGCGTCAGCCACCTGTGGAAATTGCCCTTCCTGCCCAACCAGCAGCCTAGAAGGGCTGCTTCCTACAGGGTGGTCCTGCACCCCACTCTGTCAGTAACACCCCTTTACCTCAGCTTCCTTGTCTAGTGAATGGGATGTGGCCAGCTGGCCCTATTGTGAAGGGACTTAAGTTTTAATTGCCTGGTCGTCTGGCTTCTCGGGCCAAATCATGGTTTGTTAGCTAACAGGAATCCTGTTAACTTCCATCTGCTGGGATCCCCTCCCCTGGGCAGGTGGCCAGGGCTGTGGGCACATCTGAAGGGAAAGCAGTGGGGCTGGGAGGCTGTTGGGGCCGGAGAGCCAGGAGGAGGAAAGCATCAGATAGTGGTGGGAAAAGGCCCCGCAGCCCTGAGCTGGCCAGGTGAGGCCCAGGTCTGGATGATCAGGGGAGATGCAGTACATAAGGTTCACTTTGCTGGGTGTTAAAGAGGAAGGTAAGGTGGGCTGGGCTGTAGGAATGGCAATTGAGATAGAGTCCTCAGGGAAGGCCTTACAGAGACATCGAGGACCTGCCACACAGAGGGCGTGGAAGTGGGCCAAGCCAGACTTGGTGCCCGTGCTCACAGAGCTCTCCCAGCGGGGGAGCCTGGCCGAGGGAGGCTCTGACCCCTGTGTACAGGCAACTTTGGGAGCAGTGCAGGGGCCTCAGGGAGGACTGCCAAAGGAACTGACGTCTGTCTCAGACCCAGAGGAGGAGGCAGTGGTGGCCTAGGGAGATGGGCAGGGCTGTGAAGGCCCCAGGAGTGAGAGAGTAAAGCTGATAGGCCAGGCCTGAGCACCAGTCAAGGTAGAGCGTGAGGAGAGAAGCGGGGGCGTCTTGTGAGCCCCAACTAAGGCCTCCGCTTTGTCCTGAAGGCACCACCAGAGGGTGAGGAGAGGAACAAATCACCCTTTCTCTTTTACTAGGTAAAGGCCTCAGAGAAAATTGTCCAGGTCAGAGCTGCCTCGGGTCCTGTCAAGGGGACCCCTGGGACAGGGGCCACCCCAGCACCCCCTGGGAAGGCAGGGCCTGCAGCTGCCCAGGCCAAGGCAGGGAAGCCAGAGGAGGACTCAGAGAGCAGCAGTGAGGAGGAGTCCGACAGCGAGGAGGAGGCGCCGGCTGCCAAGATGCCACTTCAGGTGAGGCCTGGGGCGGGAGAGTCCGTGCAGCCCGCGCCCCTCCCCTGAAGGCCTTCTGCGGCCTTGTTCTGCCCTCTGCGAGAGCCCTAGACATGCTCAGAGCCCCGCCCCTTCTCCCCTGGGGTATGTGGGATGTCCTTTGCCCTGTCCGGTCTCTTGTGTCTCCTCCTCATGTCCACACTCTGGGCTCCCTTCCCTAAGTCCATTTGTCTCCCTTCAGGTGAAGCCTTCAGGGAAGACCCCCCAGGTCAAAGCTGCCTCAGCTTCTGCCAAGGAGTCCCCTAGGAAAGGGGCCCCTCCAGTGCCGCCTGGCAAGGCAGGGCCTGCAGCCGCCCAGGTGGGGAAGGGGAAGGGGGAAGAAGACCCAGAGAGTAGCACTGAGGAGTCCGACAGCGAGGAGGAGGCCCCACCTGTGCCCCCGGCCAAGAGCCCTGCTCAGGTGAGGCTGCAGGTGCCCCTGCTTGGAGAGCCCATCTGTCGGCTTCTCTTCCCCCTCCACACCTGGGGCCCTGCACCCTGCATTTGCATTCCTCCCCGCTTGTCTCCCCTCACACGCAGTCCCCTGTGGGCCCCTGCCCTGATCCTGTCTTTTGTTACTCCCAGGCAAAGCCCGTGGGGCAAAACTCCCAGGTCAGAGCTGCCTCGGGTCCTGTCAAGGGGCCCCCTCAGAAGGTGGGGCCAGCAGCCACCCCAGTAGGGAAGCAGGAGGAGGGCTCTGAGAGCAGCAGCGAGGAGGAATCAGACAGCGAGGGGGAGGCGCCGGCCCAGGTGAGGCTCCTGCCTGTAAGGCTCTTCTCTCCCCCTCAGTGTCAGGAGCATCCCCCCCTCCCCCCCACACACACACTGACTCTGCTTGCCCTCTCGGTTTGTCTCTCTGCACACAGCCATGCTCTCCACTCCCTCCCCTGATCCTGTGTGTCTCACTGCAGGCAAAGTCCTCCGGGAAAATCCTGCAGGTCAGAGCTGCCTCAGGTCCTGCTAAGGGGCCCCCTCGGAAGGCAGGGCCTGTGGCCACCCAGGGCAAGGCCGAGGGGTCCAAGGATGACTCAGAGAGCAGTGAGGAGGAGTCAGACAGTGAAGAGGAGGCGCCTGCAGCCGTGGCTCCAGCCCAGGTGGGGCCCAGGAGGGGCCGCTCTGCAGCCTGACCTCACCACCCTCACCAGTCAGCTCCCCAGGGAGCAGAGGGGAAGGACGGCAGCAGGGCTCCACCCCAGAGCAGATGGGGGCTCTGAATTCAGGCTCCTTCTCTAGCTTCTGACTTCTGCTTCCTCTCAGGCAAAACCAGCTGTGAGAACACCCCAGACCAAGGCCTCCCCAAGGAAGGGCACTCCCATTACCCCAGCACCTGCCACGGTCCCCCCGGTTCGAGTGGGCACACCAGCCCCTTGGAAGGCGGGAGCAGCAACTTCTCCAGCCTGCGCCTCATCCCCAGCTATGGCCAGGGGCGCCCAGAGGCCAGAGGACTCTTCAAGCAGCGAGGAGTCCGAGAGTGAGGAGGACCCCGCTCCTGTCCCAGCCGTGGGACAGGTGAGGCCAAGTTTATTCAGCTGACTCAGGGCCAGTGCTCATGTGGCCCCTGGGGCATCTGTGACCCGCTTCTCTTCCCTGTCATTCCAGGCGAAGCCTGTAGGGAAAGGTGTCACCCTGAAAGCTGCTTCCACACTCACCAAGGGGCCCTCAGGCCAAGGGACTGCCCCAGCACCCCCTGGGAAGGCAGGGCCTGCAGTGGCCCTGGTCAAAGCTGAGGCGCAGGAAGACTCCTCCGAGAGCAGTGAGGAGGACTCTGACAGTGAGGAGACGGCTGAAGCTCTAGCCCAGGTGAGGCCGAGGAAGGCCCAGCCCATCCTAGCCACACCAGAGCCTGGGGCAGGGCTGAGGAGAGGCTTTTCTGGGCTGCTCTTGCCCCCCCCCCCCCCCGCCCCGCCCCCGGGTGTGCAGAAACCTCAAGGGCAGCCTCAGCTCAGCCTCCTTCCCCACTTTTCACTCTGTCTCCTCCGCCTGTCAGAGACGGCAAGATCTCCCCCGTGGCCTTTTGAGCTCCCATTGGGATTCCTTATGCCTTCCACAAGCTCTGTTGAGCACCCCATCTGCCAGGCGCTGTCCGGTCTCCCTCAGGGAGTTCCTAGCCTAGACGGGGGCGTGGACGGGTGCCCAGGTTATTCCAGCATGGTGTGTGCTAAGGCTGAGAATAGAGCGCGTACCTGGGCTAACAGCATGGCTGGTGAGAGCGTCTAGGGGTTTCCTGGACGAAGTGGCATCGGGAACTGGGCTGAGAGAGCTGGCCAGGGGACGTGGAGTGTTGCAGGCAAAGAAACTGGCCTGTGTGAAGGCCCAGAGGGTGGGAGAGCACCTGGCCTGAGTGAACCGCCCCAAGCAGAGCATTTTGGTGGGATCACTGAGGGAGGTGGTGTGGCAGAGGCAGACGGCAGGGGTTTGGAGCCAAACCGCCTGGATTCAAGTCCCAGCTCCGTGTCCTAGCAAGTGACGGACTCCATCCAGGGCCTTTGTTTTACTCTTCTATAAATTGGAAATCAACCTTCACAGGATTGAGAATGTAACGAGCTCTCACCTACCACACCCAGCAAGGGGCCTGTGCGCTGCAGCCTTGCTCATCTGCCACCCTGAGGGTGGGCCAGGCCAATGGGGAACAGAATCAGGAGTCCCCTCCCCATCTGGAAGAGTTAAGTTGCGAAAAGTGAAGATTGCTCATGCCCTGTGCTCGCTCACCATTTTATTATTTGTAATCGTCACTCTCCCCCGACCCACCCAATAACCACTCAGAAATTAGTCATTTCTTTTTTTTTCCCTATACCAAAGCACACATTTTCTATGGATTTTTTTTTTTTCCCCCTCTCCCAGTTGCGTTGTGGGACCCAGGTTCCTGTGATTCCCCTAGTGAGGTTTTGACCTGCGTGTGGGCCCTGCTGGAGTCCCAGCCCAGCAGCTCCTATCCCGTTTGTAAGCTGTAGACACATCCCAGACCAATGCCTGAAAAGTTTCATTGTGCTTTATTGCTTAAGTATTTGTCTTCCCATCTGAGCCTCCCACCGGTTCCATTAGAGGAGTGTTCATTTGCTTTGGTTTCTGGAGGAGGAAATTAGAGCTTAGAAGAGTTGTTTGCTGACCTGCTTCAGCCCAGCCAGCCAGTGAGGGTCCGAGCTGGGCCCGGGGCCCCAGTGTGTCTGCCTCAAAAGCCTTGACTTTCACACATCCTTCTGCTACATCTTGGCCCAAACTTTTCCAACCACAGACATGATTATGCTCTGGGGTCTTACATTCTTCCAAGGTGCAAAGTAAAACAGCTAATCCCTCTCTAGGGGAGCAGCTTTATAGCCTGAAGCCCTGTCAGAAGATGGGGCCTTGCCCAGCTTCAAGAGGTCTGAATTGCCTCCACCGAGACAGGCGGCTCTGATAGGAGTCTTGTCTGAAGGATAAGGACAATTAAGCCTCTGTTGCGAGGTTCTGGTGAGGATGAAATAAGAGAGAATCCTTGTATGGCTTCACTCTCAAAATGCTGTCTGCACCCACTCAGTGGGGCCCACACTGCTCAGTATTGCTGGGGTCAAGTGAGTCCGATAGTCTCTGGTCTGCTCAGAGACCCCAGCCAGCTCAAAGGAGACCGTCCATGTGAGAGCTGAGGTTCAAAACAAAGGAACAAAGACAGGACTGGTTCTGGAAAACCAGATGTGCCGGAGACTGAGAAGGAGGTGATTCTCCATTGCAGTGCCATAGGAAGAGAGCCCTTGTGTGAGAGGGATGGGAGAGATGGTCAGTCAGCATGTCACGATTGGCTGAATAAGTGGTACGGTGCCTTTCGGGCCTGACCTTGTGTTGTATGTTGACCGTACATCTTTTTTAAGATTTTATTTATTTGTCAGAGAGCACAAACAGGGGGAGCGGCAGGCAGAGGGAGAAGCAGGCTCCCCACTGAGCAGGGAGCCCGATGCGGGACTCAATCCCAGGACCCTGGGATCATGACCTGAGCTGAAGGCAGACACTTAACCAGCTGAGCCACCCAGGCGTCCCTGTTGAGCTTACATCTTATGACATTACATTTGCTTATCTGTTTTCCTGGCTTTTGTAGATTCCTTGGGATTTTCTATATACAAACCATGTTGTCTGTGAATAAGGACAGTTTTACTTTTTCCTCTTCAATCTAGATGGCGTTTCTTTCTTTTTCTTGCCTTACGGCCCTGGCTAGGCCCTCCAGTACAATGTTGAGTAGCAGTGGTGAGAACAGACACCCTTGCCTTGTTTTCTTATTTAGGGTATAGCGTTCAGTCTTTCACTGTTTAGTATGATTTTAGCTCTAAGTTTTTCAAAGATGCCCTTTATCAGTATGAGGAAGTTCTTTTTTTTTTTTTTTTTTTTTTTAAGATTTTATTTTTAAGTAAGCTCTACACCCGATGTGGGGCTTGAACTCACAACCATAGGTTCAGGAGTCACATGCTCCACTGACTGAGCCAGCCGGGTACCCCAAGGAAGTTCTTTTCTGTTCTTAGGTTGTTGAGTTTTTATTATGAGTTGGAGTTGAATTTTTGTCAAATGCGTTTTTCTGTTGAAGTGATCTTACTGTTTTTTTCCTGTTCTGTTAGTGCACTATATTGCACTTAGTTGATTTTCAGGTATTAAATCAACTTTTCATTCTTGCAATAAATCCCACTTGGTCATGCTCCCTTTTCTTTGTTGCTGGATTTGGTTTGCTTAGGTTTTTGTGTCTATATCCACCAGGAATATTAGTCTGTAGTTTTTGTGTAATGTCTTGGCCTGGGTTTGGTATCCGGGTGATACTGGCCTCCTGAAATGGGTTTGGTAGTATTCTCTCCTTTGTTTTCTGAGAGTTTATGTTGGATTGGTATTATTTCTTCCTTAATAGAATTCACCAAAAAAAGACACCTGGGCCTGGATTTTTTGTGTGTGGAAGAAGATTTTTAATTACTAAATCAATTTTGAAAATTATTATTGGTCTGTTCAGGTTTTTTTGCTTCTTGAGTCAGTTATATTTTATACTGTATTGAGACTTGTGAGGTCAACTTAGTGCTGGTGTCTTCTGTTTTCTTAAGTGAATGTAAAAGACATTGCTCCCCTCTGGATGACTTTTCTGTGCTGATGAGCACCTTGACCTTAGCCAGACACAGTCTGTGCTTTAGAGGGCTTTCTTTCTTGACATGCTGATTCTTAGTTTCACTTGGTCTCGTGTGGATGGGGGAAGTCACTGATCAGATGGCATCTCTGAATGAGGCAGGGGCCTAGGGACACTGCCAGATTCCTCATTCTACTTCACATTAGCCCGGTTTGCTTTCACACTCCTGTCAGCGATCTCACCGTCAAAGATTTTACTCTTTGTTGCCCTCATCTCTCTAGGTCTGTGTTTGCTTGGATACCCCGAGAGGGCTTGGGGGATCCCTTGGATATCAGTTAAGATTAGGTTAAACTGAAGAAAACCTCAAACAGCCATGGTTTTCTGTCTTGTTCTGCCATCCTGAGTACCTGGCTCTTGCCTCATACGCTAAGATGTCTGCTAGAGCTCCAGCTGTTACCTCAGCATTTCTTCCAGCTGGGAGGAAGAAGACCCATGTTTTCTACCCGTGTAAGAAAGTTGAATTGTATACTTGACTTCCATTCTGTTAGCCAGAAGTTAAACTCGTGGCTGCCTAGCTGAAAAGGGAGCCTGGAAAATACCTCTGCCTTGGGTAGGCTCCTGCTTAGCTAACACTAAGAAAAGTGCTCACAATAAATGAGTTTATGTGCCAGGCACCATGCTAAACACTGTGACTTTCCCATTTAATGAGAACCCTGTGGGTGAGCCTTGTTGTTAGCCCCATTTTATAGAGAAGGAAACTGAGGCCACAGAGGTCAGTGATTTGCCCAGGTTCACACAGCTATTAAATGGACGAGCAAGAATCCACACTCAGGCAGCTGACTCCAGAACCGATGTTCTTGGCTAACCACTCTGCTGCATCTCACCTTCTCCCTTCCGTAATTCCTGTTTCTCCTTCCAGGTGAAGGCCTCAGTGAAAATTCCTCAGAGCAAAGCCAGCCCAGCTCCCACCAGAGCAGCTTCAGCCAAAGGGGCAGCATCAGCTCCGGGAAAAGTGGTCACTGCCGCTGCTCCAGCCAAGCAGGAGTCCCCGGCCAAGGCAAGTGGGACCAGAAGCCCAGGTGCCGGAGGGGGCTGGAGCTCGGGAGGAGCACGCAGCTGGCTCAGCCTAGCCAGGGCCCTGCACAGGCGGGAGAGACTTCCGCACAGTCACACCGTGGGTGGGCTTAACCTAAATGGAACCGTGCTGTCTGCTTCCTTCCCTAATGCTGCTACTGTCTCACCATTCAGGTAAAGCCGCCAGCGAGAGCACCCCAGAGCAGTGCTGTCTCGGTGAGGGGCCGGGGGGCCGTGCCGGCTGTGGGGAAGGCCGTGACCACTGCAGTGCAGTCCCAGCCGGGGCCAGTCAAGAGCCCACAGGAGGACTCGGAGAGCAGCGAGGAGGAGTCGGACAGTGACGGGGAGGCCCCCACTCAGGTGAGGCCCCGGGGAGAGTGGAGAGCAGCTCTTGTGGTCCCTTTGGCTCTCTCCCCTAATTCTGTTTCTCTCACTCCCGGTGAAGCCCTCAGGGAAGACCCCCCAGGTCAGAACTGCCTCAGCCCCCGGCAAGGGGTTCTCCAGGAAAGGGGCTGCAGCAGCCCCTCCCGAGAAGACAGAAGCCACAGCCCCCCGGGCTGGGAAGCCGGAGGCGGCCTCGGAGAGCAGCAGTGAGGAGGAGTCGGAGAGCGAGGAGGAGGCGCCGGCCCAGGTGAGGCCTAATGAGGAAGCCGCTGCACCGCCCGGCCTCTGAGCCGCCGCCGCCCGCTCCCCGCGCAGGACTTGGGGTCAGGGCCAGGTGAGGAAGGAGGACCAGATGAAAGCCGTGCCTCCTGGACCCTTACCCCAGCCGCGCTCCTCTGTGTCTCGTTAGGTGAACCCTGCTGTAAAGCTCCCCCCAACCAAGGCCTCCCTGATGAAAGGTGTCCCGGGCGCTCCTGTTTCTGCCGAGGCCTCCACAGCACGAGTGGACACCCCAGCCCCACAGAAGGCGAGACCAGCAACTCCCGCCCAGGTAAATGAGGCCAAGGATCTCAGGACGTCACAGGGAGTCTTGAGGAGGCTTGGGCTGCGATGCAGGTACCAGGAGGTGCTGGGGACCTAGAGGAAGTCCCCTCCCTCATCTGGGCCTGGGACCCCAGGGAGAGCTCAGCTGGGTGAAGCCTAGGGAGTGGGGAGAGGGAGGGAATGAGGAACCGACTTCTACGTGGACGGTTTCCCTTCTGTCTGTGTGCGGAAAGCAGCAGGAGCGGCTTCGGCCTGCAGAAGTTCAGGGAGCCAGACTCCAGGACATAGAGGGCTCCCGTGTGTGATGGCCTAGTAGCCACCATTGAGCCTTGGTGTCAGGAGAGGCAGTAGAAGGTGGTGGCAGCTAGGGCAAACTGGAGAGTTCTGGTCCCAGCTAGAAAGATGGTCCCTGTCAGCCCCAGCAGCTGATTATGACCGCATGTGGCCACGTGTTTGTTTCTTAAGGGAAGCTGGAAGTTCCTGTGCCAGGCCGAGCTCCATCCCCTCTTAGGTTTCTGTTTTCTTCAGGAGTAAAACAAGCACCAAGAAGTTTGTTAAGTGCTCCTAGCACTGACCTCTGCCTTCAGTGCATCAGACCAACTACGAGCGTTCCATCTCACGGATAGAGATAAAGGGATGAAAGATGTTGGCCCTGCTCTCATCTCATGGGGCCTGTAGTCAGTAGGGCAAGGTGAAGTAGTGGATTATTGGAGAATATTCTGGTAGTGCTCTGTCTGATGGAGCTGGGAGAACACGTCTCTAGAGGCCAGAAGAGATGATTGAGCAGAGCTTAAAGGAAGACCAGGGGTTCACCAGACAGGCGGAGCTAGGCCCTCCGGGGTGGTGGGGGGGTTGCGAAGGGGAGGGAATGTGAAGTCAGGTGGGTTCCACAAAGGCCAGCCACCCTGTAGGCAAAAGTCACTTCTAGTTGCCTGTCACCAGTCACATGTATGGGGGCCTAATGCCAGACTAAGACACAAGGGTCCCAGCCATGTTTAGACATAGCAGTATTTTGGTTTGTTTTTGTTTTTGTTTTTTTTTTTTTTTTTTTTTTTTTTTTTAAAGATTTTTATTTGTTTATTTGACAGAGAGATGGAGTACAAGTAGGCAGAGAGGCAGGCAGAGGGAGAGGGAGAAGCAGGCTCCCCGCTGAGCAGGGAACCCGATGTGGGGCTCGATCCCAGGACCCTGGGATCATGACCTGAGCCGAAGGCAGCCGCTTAACCGACTGAGCCACCCAGGCGCCCCTGTTTTTGTTTTTTAAGTTTTAAGTGGGTTCCTGGATCAGGACATCCTAATCTGCGGGAGAAAACCTAATTCCAAGAGCTTAAAGGGGATTGGTTCCATCATGGCACACAAAGCTTTGGGGTAAAGCTGCTCCAAAGGTGGTTCCTTCAGCTCTGCGTCATGGGTGACCCACATTTCTTCCATCTTCTACTCCCTGCCATGGCAGGGCTGCAGCGTCTCCAGAAGAGCTAGGAAGTCCCCCAGCAGACCTTCCTTCCCCTCACTTCCTTGTCCACATCTAAGGCATGTGCTTCCCCCGCCAAAAAAAAAAAAAAAAAAAAGGCCCCCCACTGAAAAGGGGCCTGGGGGTTTTGGGTTGGGGGGGAGGGGGGGGCCGCCCCCCCCGGGCCGGGGGGGGGGGGGGGGGGGGGGGGGGCGCTAGCAGAGCAGAGTCGGGGGCACAGCTGTTGTGGTGTAGGAAACGACACAAATCAGGATCTCCTAGCTGCTCTTGAGAAATTGGACTCGGGCAGCGTAGGCGGCTCTGCCACTTCGCTTGGCTGGACTGAGTAGTGAAGGGGGGGCCTCTGCCCCTGGCCTGGGCTCCCCTGAGCTGGTCACCCCCAGTGCCTGCTACTCCGTGCTCTCCTCCTCTGGCTCCCCGACCGCAGCTCCTGCCCAGCCAGCCCCCCTCATTTATGCCTGGTCCGGCAGGAGGGGCAGCAGCCTTGGGACACTCCTGGCTGGCTCCTGCTCTTACCTGGGGGTGTTGCAGCCAGATGTGAGCACGCTGGGACCACTACCGCTGGCTCACCCCTGCAGCCTTGTCCCAGGCTGCTGTCTCCTCTCATCTGGACGCCGGGCCACCCGCACGGCAGCCCTCAGGTTTTAGTGGGGTCTGACTCCTACTTCCCTTTCAAGTTCGGAGTGGGCTCTGGAGGGAGCATTAGCAGAGAGGAAGGCTGTGTTTCCGGTGGCCGGGGGCATGCTGAGCCAGCAGCTGTCCTCCCATGCGGGTAGTAAGGGGCCGCGCTGCCTCCCGTGGACAGCCAGCATACGAGGGCAAGCTTGCTCGCTGGCCGTGGTTTCCCTGCCCCAGTCCCTCAGTCGTGTTCCCCTTCAGCTAACACCCCCTGCCCCCTACCCATGTGCTTGTCCCCTCAGAAGGAGGGTAACTCCAAAGCTGCCAGAAGCAAGCCCCTGGCCCCAGCACCCCCAGAGAAGAACACAGAGGGCTCCTCGGAGAGCAGTGACGACGAGCTGCCGGCCAGCCAGGTAGGCCTTTCCTTCTCTTTGGGACACTGCAGACTCAGGGCAGCGGGCCCCTGAGGGGTTGCGAGGGCAGACCTTTGCCATTTAAACAGCACTTCACGGTCTCCTGGTTGAGCCATTCATCTTCACGGTAACCCCGGGAGGTAGGCAGCGGGGCATCACTGAGCATCCAGGCTTCAGAGCCAAACGGTGGAGGGTCAGTGCTGGCTCTCCCAGCTGCCAGTTCCATGACCCCGGGCACACCCTGAGGCCCAGATATCTGCCCTGGAAGCAGGCAGGGTAGCAGTCCTCCCTCCTGCATCCCTGCATAACGCGCTGCCTGATGGGAGTGCCTGTTCCTGCGGGAGGGCACGTGCTGTGGCCCATTTGATGCATCAGGAATCAAAGCCCAGTGGGTTGAAGTCCATTCCCCAAATTCTCATGACCCATAAGAAGACAAGGCAGGGCCGGATGCCGGTCCCCTGGCTCCCGATACATCCCCGCTTGCTGTTTGGGACCGGGAGCCTTCTCTGCGGGGCTTGTCAGGATCCAGCGGGCATGTCCGGGACCTCACTCTGGCGCCCATGGCACGCGTTCACATGCTCTGCTGCACCCGCGGCCTCCCCAGACTCCCCCTAAGGTTGGGACCAGGCCCACCTTATCTCCCCAGCTTGCTGAGTCAGGCCTCTGTGTGAGCCCCAGCCTTTCCAGCAGATAGCAGTGCCCTTTGTCCTGTAGCCCCAGGTGCCTGGACGCCTCTGCCAGGTCCCCTCAGGGTCCCTGGAGTCGTATAATTACCAGACCCTCTGCTTAACCACCTCCCTCGTATACCTACCGTACCGCGTGCTGATTGGCCCACCAGTGAGGTCACACGCTGCTTGCCACCCTCGGTGACGGGGTGGGGTGCTCGCTGCCATTCTCTGCTCCGTAAAGTCCTGATGAACAGCTACACCTAACGTTACCGGTCACTTTCCGTGTGCCAAGCCCCATACTTCGTTAGCCTGCTCAGTCCCCACAACAGCCCTCTGAGGGTAGGTCCTTCTTTTATTCCCATTTGAAGGAGGAACGAGTGAGGCTCAGGGAAGTTGAGTGACCTGCCCCGGCGTCCCATGGCCAGAAACAAGGGGACAGACCTGGCGTTTGAAGCCAGGCTGTGCATACAGTGCCCACGGGCCGCCACTGCCCGCGCTGTCCTCTCTCCAGGGGAAGTGGAGGGCGGCCCGGGCCTTGCCCTCTGGCGGTCCAGGCGCCCTTAGGAGGCCGCCTCCTTGTCTGAGCAGGATCGGGACAGCTGGGAGGGAGGGGGCCGCCTCGCCCTGCATTGTGGGGGCGGACTAACACAATTAACATGAACATCATGCTTAAGTTGAACCATTTAATTGGTACGTTAGTCCTGAAGATTCTGGAGTCCCTATTAAAAAAGAAGCAGGAAAAAAGTTGGCATTTTGTGCATTTCCCTAGGAGGATTCAGGGAAGACGGCGCAGCCTGAGGAAGCTGCAGCCTCTCCTCCCTGCTGGGGGATTTTGAGCTCCTTCATCCCCAGCTCACTAATTATGATCATTATCACTATTATGCATTTGTCAAGTGCTTCTTTACTGACAAGTTTCACTCTGTTTTTGTTATTAGCCTATCAATGGAGAAAAGGGATCAATGCCAGAGTGGTGGGCAGAGCCTCAGGCTGGGGGGCAGGGGCGATCGTGGCTCCATTCCCAGGCTCCCTCGCTGTGCCTCAGTCTCCCCACCTACAAGGATGGACCCCAGCCTCTTTCTCTGAGATAGACTTCGGGGGGGGGGGTCTGTGGCTCCGCCCTGTTGCCGGCGTTATTAACCCCAGGCCAGGGTCTGTGCTGGGGTCGGTGCCGTATTAAAAAGACCTAAGCCCCGCCCTCAACGTTTCAGGTAGAGTCAGAGAAGAAGATCCGTAAGGAGCTAAGTTAGGGTGTTAAGTCAAAACCCTAGCATGACTGATCCTGGAAGGAGCTCCTGTCTGGTCCCTGGAGAGCAGACTTCCAGTCCAGCTCTGGTACAGTTTGCTGGTCACCCTGGGTGAGGCCACTTGCCTTCTCAACCCGTGGGGTGACATTCCTTGGGGGCTGGTGAACCACGAGGCTGCAGGCCCAGCCTGGAGGGGGATTTCCCAGCCCTTTCGGGTGGGGCTGGCCCAGGACCTGTTAACTAGGCCCCGGGCAGTTCTGCGAGGGGCTTTTGGGTGCCTTCTCAGCTCTGTCCCTTACCCCAGAGTTAACAGCCTGGGCTGGCCAGCCCCCCACCCCCACTCGGCCCCAGACTGGAATGAGGGCAGAGTTGGTGAGCCCAGCTGTGACAGCGGGCCCCCAGGTTTGGTTCTGCAGTAGGAAGGGCGCCCCGCTTCCCTCTCGGCCCTCGCGGCCTGGCGCCGACAGGGAGGCCCAGCCAAGTGTCCAGGCTGCGTCAGCTTCCCGTGAGTCTTTGTCACCTCTGTGTGTGCTGTGCTTTGCGGTTTTCAAGGCGCATCAGAGCCCCTCTGGTGAGCGAGCCCAGGCTGGGATTACTAATAGCCTTTTCAACAGGTGGGAAATAGGCCCTCGAAGCTCAGGGGCCTCACCACATGGTGAGGTCTGGCAGAAGTGGGGTCAGAGGCAGGTTTCCCCATATCCCTGGGTCGCACAGCCCACCTTTTGAATGATCCGATGCCGCTGCTGCACTGTTGTCGTGTCCAGGGCCCAACCCCGGGCCCCTCGTGTCCCTGCCCTCCAGTGCCAAGCCCCCTGCACCACCCCGGGGCCGAGGCCGTGTGGGCAGGTGGAACAGGCAGGAGGAGGCTTTTGCTGCTGAGCTGCTTTTAACATCCCAGACGCTATTGTTTGCCTCGGTGGGTTCGGTGCCTCTCTTCGTCCCCGACAATCTGTTCTTCTGTCTTCTCACATATATATAGATTCCCCCCCTCCCTCAACTGTAAGCCTTCTCCCACTTCCCATCCTTCTCTCTTTCATCATGTGGGAAGGCAGGCTCTGGAAGTGGCAGATCAGAGCAGCCGCGGGGGAGGCTGTTTGGCAAGGGTGGGAAGGGCCCCAGCCCAGCAGAACTCCCACCCTCGGGCGGGCACCTCTCTGCTTGACTTTTCAGGATGCCTCTCCCACCGCGCCCTGGGCTGCCCTGGGCCCCCCTGGGCCCCGGAGGTGGGCGGGGTGGGGTGATGGGCGAGACGGGGTCCCAGACCTTGGCCTCGGGCAGCTTCCTCCTGCTGTCCTGTGTTTCCCCCTGGGCAAGGGAGGGCGTGGAACTTAGACCGAGTCTGACCTCGGGGGATGGGAGGTGCAGGCTCCATGTGTGTGAGGGTGCCCTTGTGTACGGTGGACATGTCCACCAGAGCTGCCACCCCGGCCTGGTCCGCAGGATCCCAGGGAGTGGCCACTTTCTCTCTCTTTTACTGCCTCACTGGAAGCTGCAAAGCCTGCCCAAAGATAGAACAGCGTGCAGAACCCCCGCGTGCCTTCCCCAGCCTCAGCAGGTCTGCACTCGTGACCAGGCTCGCTTCATGCAAGCCCTCCACTCCTTCCCCAGCACCCCTGGCTTCCTCTCTTTGATGAGAGGACGGCCACCATACAGTATCACTCCTAAGAAACTGGCCTGCGCGCTCGGCATCCCCACTTCCCGGATTGTCTCATGAACGATAGTCTACATGTGGTGTGTTCGGATAAGAGTTCACACAGGGCCACACACTGCATTGGGTCCCTTGAGTCTTCACCTTGGCTTTTCCCCCGTGCAGTTTGTTTGCTGAAGACATGGGGTCAGCGTGAAGTCAGGTCGTTGTGCCCTGGGCCACAGCTCAGGAGGCTGCACCCGCGTGGCTGGGGTGGGGGCAGCTCGGTTATGCACAGCTCCCCAGGAGAATCGTGGGTGACAGCCGGGCAGCTGAGGGGCCTGCTGCTTGGAGCACCCAGCTCGGCCAGCGTCTGTCCGGCCCTGAAGTCAGCCAGAGGAAAGAAGGCTGAATTGGCTCTCCTGGCCCTGGCTGCACAGTCAGTAAGCTGTGCGGCCTTGGGCAACTCTTCTCCCCTCTCTGGACTTCTCGTTTTCCCCGCTGTACAGTGGAGCCAGGACCGCTGGCCTCAGGGGCTCCTGGGGGCTGTGAGGTGCTGTGTGGGCCTTAGCAGGTGCATGGGCGGGTGGCGCACGGAGAGTGCTGTGGGTGGCCGGAATGGCCTCTGCCTGCCCGGCTGCCTTGAGCGCTCTGGACCCCCACCCAACCTCCCCTTTGCCTGGCCAAACCTTTAATCACCGGGGGGGTATGTTTTGTTTTTGTTTTTCAAGGTGATTAAACCCCCTCTGATTTTTGTCGACCCTAATCGTAGTCCAGCTGGCCCGGCTGCTACCACCACACAAGCCCCGGCGGCAAACACCCCGAGGAAGGCCCGGGCCTCGGCGAGCACAGCCAGGAGCTCCTCCTCTGAGAGTGAGGATGAGGATGTGATCCCCGCCACGCAGTGCTCCACTCCTGGTGAGCACAGGCCCGCTACGCAGGGCTGAGTCCCGTGCTGCAACCGCCAGGCTCGCCTGGCAGGGGCCGCCGGGCTCGCACGCAGCACACACAGCTCACGGCGGCCCAAGGGGAGAGGCTGCTGGCTGAGTCACACAGCACAGTCGTTGGTCCAGAGGGGCTTGGAGCCAGGTCTCTGCCCCTGGCATTGGTTCATCCCGATAAGGAACTACCTCTGGTCTCCATCTCCGGAGACAGTATTTGCCGGGACTTCTCTGTGCCAGCTCCAAGGGGTGGTACCCACGCCAGTGGCTAGAAGCTGCAGACAGCAGGTTCCTACGTAATCTAAGGGAGAGCTTTGTAACAACTGCCTGCCTGAACGGGGAGAGGGCTGTGAGGTGGTAGTGAGCCTCGTGGTCCTGGTGGCATGTACAGAGGGTTAGGTAATCCCTAACCAGACATCGTAGGCAAGGATTCCATCTATCAGTGGGAGACAGGACCCTATCTGGGGTTTCTTTTGACTTCTGAGAATCTGTGGTACTCTCGTTGCCATCAGGAAAATGGCTAATGTTGTTGTGACACTCTCTGAGGATAATAATAAGACCTGATTTTGGTGGGCTCATTAAATACAGAATAGCACAGAAGAAGAAATGTCACCGTAATCACGCTGTCTGGAATAATTACTGACGTTTTAGAACTGTTAATTTTACCGAAACTACAGGAACTGCAGCTGTATCTGTGTTTTTAGTGAGGTCATAGTGTGCACACATGCTCTGTAATTTTTACTTGACGGACTGTGACGTTACGTATTTACCGTGTGAGTCCTGCTGGCCACCAAGCTGTCCTTTGGGTGGGCTTAGCATAGTTTATGTGGGCGGTGCCAGGCTGGAGGAAGCGACGGGCTTTGTGTGGGGGCTTTGGGGTTAGCACGAACAGTGCTACAGCGAGCGCACGGGACTGAGCCTTTGCAAATGACCATGACATTCTTACGAAGACTCTTCTAGGGACCCCTGGGTGGCTCAGTCGATTAAAGCGTCTGCCTTCGGCTCAGGTCATGATCCCAGGGTTCTGGGATCGAGCCCCACATTGGGCTCCCTGCTCAGCAGGGAGTCTGCTTCTCCCTCTGCCTGCCGGCCGCTCCCCTACTTGTGCTCTTTCTCTCTGTTCTGGCAAGTAAATAAATAAAATCTTAAAAAAAAAAAAAGACTCTTCTAAATGCACAGAGTCCCATTTGGTAGCCGTGCTCCCCACCAGTGCTCAAAGTAGTGGCCTGGCCAGCTGAGGGGTGGCAGCATCGAGGACTGAAGTGTGGGGAGGGGTCAGGGAGAAAACCTGGGGTCACAGCAGTCCTGTGGTTCCCCTGAGCTCGTGACAGAGCTAGTGATGGCTCCTGCCTGTGAGGCTCAGGGATGGCGTTTGGTTTTTTAATTTTATTTATTTTTGTGAGAGAGAGAGCATGAGCCAGGGATTCGGGGACAGAGGGAGAAGCAGACTCCCCACGGAGCAGGGAGCCCGACGCGGGGCTCGATCCCAGGACCCTGGGATCACAACCTAAGCCGAAGGCAGACGCTTAACGACTGAGCCACCCAGGCGCCCTCGGGGAGGACATTAAACTGGGGCTTCTGCTGCAAATGCCGTGAGCACTGGGCCCCGTCCCCAGGAAGGGCTGATAATTGGGGATTGCTGCACGTGTGCCCTGACTTGCACCCCATCCGCTCCATTTCAGCCAGTAGAACCAAAGCAGCCGTGCTCACGGCCCACCCAAGGCCAGCTGTCAGGGCCAGCACTGTTGGGGCCGGCAGCAGGGAGGTGTCCGGTCGGGTGTCAGAAGGCAAGAAACAGGAGGCGCCCGTCGCTCAGGTACGGCAGGCAAGGGAGGGCCGTGCAGGCCGGCAGGGGCGAGGGGACCCCCCCCCGCCCTCCCCGCCCCCACACATGCTGCTGGGTAGGGCTGCCGTCGCTCTCCTCCACACACCGCCCCCCCCCCAAGGAGCCGCCCCCTCGCAGCCAGGCGCCTTCCCTGGCTTGGCTGCAGCCCCGACCAGGCTCCCAGAAACCTCTGAGCTGTGAGGAAGAGTAGTCTGGGAGCGTGGCCCCCGGGCAGAGCCACACTGTGGCTCTGCGCACCCCTCGGCAGCCGTTCCAACGTGGTTGCGCTTTTGGTTTGTTTGCTTTTTCCGTCCTGGTTTGGAAATGCTGTGAACAAACCTTGCCTCTCTTAGTGTGGATAATGGTGACTTCCTGGCCTTCACCATTTTCAGTGCATTTCTGTTGGGTCTTTGCCTAAATCTACAGCCTGAGCAGGGTAGAGTTAGCGGCACCTGTGCGAACGACAGAGCTGAGCGCTGTCCCTCAAGACCGTTGGGGCCTGTCCAGGATTAGGCAGGGCCAGAACCCAGGTCTCCTCACTCCTCACCCCGCTCCTGGGCCACGTGGGCTAGTTTTCCCATCCCACTGCACCCCACCTCTCTCTTCTAAGAGGGCAGGCGGGAGCTGGGCGCCCCTAGCCCAGACGGGCTCACCATGAGCTACAGCCCAAGAGAAGCTTCCTGGGAGCACGGGTGCCGGCCAGCTGTGCTGTGGTCACTGCGCCCGGCAGCCCGCCTCCGTTCGGCCAGCAGATGGTGCCGAGCATCTGTCTGCACCAGGCAGACGGCAGGGAGGGGCTCGTGGGCCATGAAACAGGGAAGCCAAAAAGTAAAGTACTCACCAGTTGGTGGGTACTTTGAAAGAAACTGAGTCTAAACTAGAGAATAATGAGGTGAGCTGCTTTAGGAAGGATGGGCAGGAAAGGGCAGCCTCCCCATCGAGGCTAGAGAAGCAGCCAAGCCAGGGCGAGCCAGGGAGGACTCCAGCCAGGGGAACCCGGGCTGGGACCGTCTGGGGAAGCACTTGGGCGGGAGAGCTGGGGGAAGCAGCAAGGCGAGGGAGCCAGGCCCGACAGGCCGTGGTGAGGGCCGCCCAGGTTTGCAGGGGGAGCCCCGCCTGGCTCCTTTCCAGTTCTGTCTCCCTGACTAGTGGTGGGTGTGGGAAGCAGGAGTGGCACCAGGGAGACCTTTGAGGAGGTTTTTGCAGCCACCAGGCTAGAGACTTTTCCCAAGTGCAAGCTCAGATTGAGTTGGGGGGGCTTCAGGTGGGAGCCGAGCTGCTTCCCTCCCCTGGGCTAAAAGCTGTCTTTGGCTCCACTGAGAACAGTAGGATCAGCTGACAACCTGCAGCCCGGCCCTGTTTTCTGCCCCTGAGGGTGGTATTACCCCCTTGACTGTCCCTCAGTCCCCTCCTCCAGCCCCGTGGCTCCTTGTACAGATACAGGTCCCCTCCGACCCCAGCCAGGATCTGAGCAGGGCCTGGCACAGATGGCATCCCGAGGACCTGCGAGTCTCAGGGCTGCCTGTGGCTGTCCACAGGTGACAAAGAGGAGCCCTGCTCGCCTCCCTCTGACCCAGGCCGCCCTGAAGGTCCTTGCCCAGAAAGCCAGTGAGGCCCAGCCTCCTGCTGCCAGGACCCCGTCTTCCAGTGGGGTGAGCAGGGGAGCCTGGTGGGGGGGGCCGGCCCCACCCTGGAGGGGACAGTGAGCAAAAATGACAGACCATAGAAGGGAGGGGCCGGGGAGGGGCCCAAGTCCCAGCGCCAGCATTTACCGCCCTGTGACTGTCGCATGCACACGTCTGTAACCCACACCACCCCCCCCAGCCTCCGCTGCCCGGCTCAGTGTTTGTGGGAGGGCTGAGTGAGGCCTGGTGCAGAGCAGCTAACAGGCGCCTAGCCCTGAGGTAACTGGGGTGTTCGGTAGGCACCAAGTTTATTTCCCTTCATTTTTTTTTTCTGTTCTCTCTTTTTTTTTTAAACCAAATTAGGTTGACAGTGCTCTGGGAACACTCCCTGTGCAGGCCAAGGGGACCAGCAAGCTCAGAAAGCCTGAGGTTCCTGCGGTCCAGCGGGCCACAGCCACTCCTGCCGGACGCGCCAAAGCCAAGGCCTCTGACACCTCCAATGACAGTGACGACAGCAGCGGCAGCTCTTCAGGGAGCGAGGAGGGTGCTGCCGGGCCCCAGATGGCTCCCTCGGCCCCCAGGCTAGGTGAGGGTCCCAGGAGAAGGCTAGGTGGGCCCCGGGCGGAGGAGTGGCGGCCTCGGCTCTATCTCCACCTGGTCTGCAGCCTGGGCCCAGTCACCCCGTGCTGGGCCTCAGTTTCCCATCTGTGCAACCCCACGAGGAGGTTGGGCCGAATGATACCAAAGATCTTCCAGCTCTGCTGTTGGACCACTGCCAGCTTTTTACTCTCAGGCTCCCATAACTGACCCCCCAAAGTCCCGGGGTCATGCTTCCCGCACAGAATGGGGCGCCTGGGTGGCTCAGGCGGTTAAGCATCTGCCTTCGGCTCAGGTCGTGATTCCAGGGCCTCATCGGGCTCCTTGCTCAGCAGGGAGCCTGCTTCTCCCTCTTCCTGCCGCTCCCTCTGCTTGTGCATGTGCGCGCTCTCTGACAAATAAATAAAACCTTTAAAGAAAGAAAAGCAGGGAAGCAGAAGTCGGGCCTCAGGAATTAGAATGGAAGGTTTTGGCATTGAGATGTCTTGCTTAGAAGGCTGCGAATAGCCATTGAGCTGGGAGGGAGTCGTAGGAGCAGGTAAAGCCTTGGGCAGGAGGGCGAGGGACCAGCGGAAGGCTCAGGCCATCCCAGGGCCTCCCGACAGCTGGCCTCTGCCCCCCCACCCCCGGTAGGTCCGGCCCCCTCCACGACGGAGACCTTGGTGGAGGAGACCACAGCAGAGTCCAGTGAGGACGAGGTGGTGGCACCCTCTCAGGTAATGGTGAGGGAGGGGACTGGCCCCTTGGGGGCCTTCGGGCGGGCGCTAGAGGCCACGTGCTGCAGTGTGAGGCCGAGGCCATCCGCCACGGCGGGGCCCCGTCTCTCCCCCTGAGGCTCTGTTTCAGCATAGAGCCATGAGTAGTGGACTCCGAGAGCCTGTAGGAAAGGCTTGCCTTGATTTTAGATGAGTCCCAGAAAAAAAAGACATTTTGGAACAGATGGGATTTCTCTAAGGTTATCTTCTGTACACGGCAAGTGCTAGTGATTTTCCATTCGCATTAGTAGTGAGAGATTGTCTTCTTAAATGTGGCTGAGGGAAATCTGTATTAATTAAAATAGTGCAGGAGGTCCGTACGAAGGGCTCATGTGCCCCACGCCAGGCCCGAGAGGGCTGGCCCGACCTTAGGGGCTCCTGGGACGGCTTCCTCACAGTAGGCCCTGCACTCACGGGTGGAGCAGGGTTCCAGCCGCGTTCACACTGGGTTTCTTCAGTCTCTCCTCTCAGGTTATGTGACTCCTGGGCCGACTCTGGCCAATTCCCAGGCTTCAAAGGCCACTGCTAGGCCAGACCTCAACCCCTCGGCGTCCTCTACTTCCGCCACCAAAGATGCCCCAGACGGCAAGCGGGAAGTGGAGCCCCAACATGTAGCAGGCACCGTATCCCCTAAAACAAGTGAGTCAAGGGCCACAGGAGAGACACAGGGGGACACGGAGGGACAAGGCAGTGGGCCCTTTCTTTGCCTCCCTCCTGAACAGTCCTACCAATATGGTCCTGTCTGTCACAAGGGCCTCTCCAAGCAAGGCCTGGTGCCCCACATCCGGGTGTCTGGCTCTTACGACCTGGGACGGCCTGGAAGTTGGGTTTTCCAGCTCTGTGGGATGCTGGTGCATCTGGTCGGGTGATCCGTGCCTTCGAGCGGCCTTGGCTTTCTCTAACTGTCCCCGTTGCCTCTGCTTCCTAACAAATGGACTCATGGTGTGGGGTGTGGGAACTGAGGCAGCTCAGACGGAAGGCAGGAGCCATTTTTGGAGAAGTCTCTAGCACGTGGCAGAGACCCCAGGTGATGGGCTGACTTGTAAAGCCTCAGACAGGACCCTAGCCACGCTGGGCCTCTGGGTCTTAACCACACAGGGCAGAGTAGATCCATCCAGTGAGCGTCAGGGCGTGGCACACACAGACAGTTGTCACGCGGTGTTTGGAGGGCAGACCGGAGTTGCCGAGGTCACCCAGCCTGGGGCATTGCTAGTGCTGAGGGACAGGTAGCTCTGATGGGCACGCCTGGGACAGCTCTAGGCATTCCCCAGCTGTGGTGTTCTAGGGTGTTTGTAGACAGGAAGCAGAGACGTGGGCTGCAGGGAAGGAGGTTGCCAGCGCAAACCTCAGCTTCCCTCTCCAGCCAACCCCTGCCCTTGCCAAGAAGCACCAAACAACTGAATTGGGCCTCCGTCTGTCCTGGGACGCCCCTCCCCACGACCCCTGCTCAGCCTGCCGTCTGCGCCTCCCCTGAGCTCCCACCCTGGGCCCACCGCATGCTGCAGGCAACAGGCCCCAGCCCCGTGACGGGGAGCCGGGCCGGGCCACGGGGCGCCTCTCAGAGCCAGCGTGTAGGCACGGTTGTGTGTGTGAGGCCCAGAATGAGTGCAAACCTGCCAAGTCACCCGGGAAGTCAGGGGCAGCAGCGGGATACTGCTAATGTCGCCCCCCCCGCCCCCCGATACCCCAGCCTTGGCTTTAGCTGCAGCTCACCGCTGCTGGGTCAGCAGAAGGGTCGTTGCTCACTGTCTGCCCCAGTGTTCTTTGTGAGGGGCGGGGGCGACGGGGAGACATTTTAGAGGGGGCTGTGGACGGGTTTTTTCACACGTGTAGTCAGCACACAACTATCAAAGGAGAGCAGAGGCGTGGAAAATTCTAAACAAAGGCTGCACCAGAAGTCACTCTGGCAGGCAGCAAACCTGCTTCGTCAGCCACCATGTGCGTATACACCAGGCCCGTCACCCGCTAGGCTGCCTTGTCCCCTGACCAGCTCTTATCATGAGTCTTTGACTTAGAATAGAGGCCTCACCGTTCATCTGAGCCCTTATTTTATCAATGGGGAGACTGAGGCCAAGGGAGGAGCACGGTCCCACAGCATGCTGGCGGTAGGCAAACCTGGAATCCAAGTCCCTTGCCTCCCAGCTCTGGACCTCTGACTGGACAATACCGTCTCCCTCCTGTCTGACCTTTCATTTTGTTGGTAGAGTTCACTCCCCATCCTTAAGATTCTGGAGTCCTTTTCCATCTCCAACCTGACTCGAGTGCAAGGAGACGAAAGAGCTAAGTTAGAAACTGCTGGAAAGGTGTGAGCCAGGCAGTGGGGCAGAGTGACCGCTGGGCCGCCCTGTCCCTGTCTGTACCTTGTCCGAGGAGGTCAGCTGTGTCCCTAGACGCCCCCTTGGCTTATACATGAGTAGGCCGCACCCTGTACCTGCAGGGTGAGCCTGTTTCCTAACTCTCCCGATCCGTGACCCCGTGTTCTCTCTCCACAGGCAGAAGGGAGGCTAATCCCACGCCTCAGAAGCCCCGGAAACCCAGGAAGGAGGCCGAGAGCCCCCAGGCCTCCATACTGGCACTGCAGAGCGACCTCAGCCGGCGCCTCCTGAGCGAGCCCTGGCCCCTGAACGAGGCTGGGGTCCAGGCCTCGGTGGTGAAGGTCCTGACGGAGCTGCTGGAGCAGGAGAGGAAGAAGGCCGCGGATGCCAAGGAGAGCAGCAGGAAGGGCCGGGTGGGCCGCAAGCGGAAGCTGTCGGGGGACCAGACGGCCGCCAGAGCCCCCAAGAGCAAGAAGAAGCAGCAGCTGGTGGCCGGGGGAGGCGGGGAGGGTGCCGGCTCGCCAGAAAAGGCCCTCAGGACTCCCAAGGGGAAAGCCAAGAGAGACGGAGTGAGTGGTGACATCAAGGAGAAGAAGGAGAAAGCGTCTCCTGGCTCCCAGGGGGCCAAGGAGAAGCCGGAAGGGGAGCCAGGGACACTGAAGGTTGAGGGTGGAGACCAAGGCAACCCAAAGAGCAAGAAGGAGAAGAAGAAATCCGACAAGAGTAAGTGGCTGGCCGGCTGCAGCCTGGAACAGGCTTCGGGGCCCATGCGGAGAGCCTCCGGTCAGCATGCCGTGGGGGCGGGCAGCCGGCGGGCACAGAAGGGACAGGCTGCGAACGGGTTGGTCTGGGGCCGGGGTGGGGGTGGCAGAGCCGGAGCTGGGTCCCGGAGCTCTGGGCTGACCTGCCGGGGAGCCGGGGAGATGCGGGTGCAGGGTGCGGCCTACTCGCGGGCCAGCGGTGCTCGCTCCCGGCGGGTGGCCAGTTGTCACGCACACTTCAGCGTCCTGCTTCTGCAGCCCAGGCACCTAGATAGAAGGTTCCCCTCAGAGCTCAGGGCGGCTGGCCCTTCCCAAGCTCTGCGCTAGACTCTGCGTGCCGCAGAACCTCCTTTCGTCCAGCCCTGTCTGTCCCTTAGGTGATATTTCCATTTACAGGTAGAATGTCACTTTTTAAAACGTGTGGAAGTTTTAAAAAGTGAGTTAGAAATAGTAGTCCAGATGGTCCGTGGATGGGCTCTTGGGCCAGGGCAGGTGGTCACAGAGGCCTGGGGCCTGTGTTTTGATGGGTCCCCGGAGTGTGGGGAGAACTGGGGATCTGGCATTGGAAGGAGTGGTTCTAGGATCCCTTGAGACGAGCCCTGTCTCTTGACATTGACCCCCCCCCCCGCCCCCGCCATGCTTCTGTTACTTAGGGGCTTTACTTTCTTTCCTTAGAAAAAAAAGACAAGGAAAAAAAGGAAAAGAAGAAGAAAGTAAAAAAGGCCTCAACCAAAGACCCTGACTCACCATTCCAGAAGAAAAAGAAGAAAAAGGTAGCGTGAGTTCCTGAGGGGTCTCCAGCCAGAAGAAGGACCCAAACCCAGTCCCCAGGGTGAATGTGATCAGCCCCATCCTGTGTGTGTCAGAGTGCGGGTGGGGCAGGCCAGACCTGCTCCCTGCCCCCGATCCATTCTCAGGGTCCAGAGGTTGGGGCCTCATGAATTGTGACAAGCTGGCGAAGATGGGTGGAAGGCACGGGCCACCCTGAGGGAGGGACGTGGCCTGTGTGTGTGAAGCTGTGGGAGTGGCCCCGTCTTTATCTGTGAGGTGAAGGATGTTCTTGGGATGGGTGAAGGAAGGAGAGCCCTGAGGTGGGGGGCAGGGAGGCTAGCCAGGTAGACTGAGGTGAGAGGGGACATTCCCTGGGATGTATGTACCCCAGCTGGCAGGGTATCCCCATCACAGAAACACACCCCTCTGCTTTATGGGTTCCAGAGGCTGATCACCAGAGTAGGGGGGCCTCTGCACCTTACACGGTGCAGTTCTCACCATGGCCAGCGGGGCCTCAGCTGTGTTCGGAAGAGCTGAGCATCTGCTGGCTTCAGTGTCCCGGGCTCCTTCCTGGGCAAATAGGGCCCCAGCCCTGCCCTTGGGGATCCCTGTATACCCAATATCTGTTCCGGGGGGGGAGCTGCAAGTCCTCAGGAGAGAACCGGTTATCATATCCGCTCCGGGGGGGGGGGGGGATGGGGGGGGCGGGGCTGCTTCAGGTACAGGAGCCTCTCCTCCCTCTCTCCTCACAGAAGAAGACAGCAGAGCAGACTGTCTGAGGGGCACACGGCGACAGGTATGCTTCCTGGCCGGGGGATCCCTGCTGACCTCCCCTCCCTGGTGAGGGTAGGAGGGTAACTCTAGCATCTGGCCTGGTCGCAGGGGCCAAGCAGGGGGAAGGAGCAGGGGCTGGAGAAAGTGGTTCTGTCCCTCAAGGTCAGTGGGGCCAGTGAGGCGATGCCAGAAATCAGAGCTGCAGAATCAGAAGGATCCAGAATAATGATGGCCGTGACCAACACAGCACTCCCTGGGCGCGGGCACTGGGATAGTGCCTCTTTGTAGAGGAGGATGAGGCTCGAGGTCAAGTACAGCTCGGTCTCTTCCCGCCACTGTCCACCTCCTCTTCCTTGTGATCTTGTCATTTGAGGGCATTCCTCATGGGGAAGAAGAGGTTTCCTCAGGATAAGCCACTCTGACGGAGCTGTGCTTTCCGGGTGGTGGTGAAGCGGCTGATGGGACCCCAGCAGCACCAGCCCCCTGGAAATGGGGGGCGACACAGCCTGCCTGGCTGGCGTTGAGGATTAAGTGAAGTGTGGAGCACTAAAGCGCTCAGCCCCGTTCTGGGACACGGTCCGCACTGAAGCGCCCGCTGTGCTTAAAGCTCCTCCCCTGCATCAGAGACACCGGGTTTTGATTTTATTTTCTTCTCTTTGGAGAAAAAGGTCGGGAAATCTTATATCTGGATATGTTTCCTTCACCCAGGGATTTCCTAGCCAAGTGGTGACCAGCCCCCTGCCTCTGCCCTCTGGCCACCATGGGTTGGGATTGAATCTTTAACTTCCCTCCCTCCCCAGAAGAAGCCCGCCCGCCGCAGAGCCCGTGCTGGCCGAGCTAGTGAGCCCCGCACAGGCCGGTCCGAGGAGGAGGAGAAGTGACTTGCGCTCACCGACTCCGCGTCTGACTTCTGTCCTGACACAGAGTGCTTCAGATAGATGTGTACAGTATATATATATTTTTTTAAGTGACCTGCCCCTCCCCCTTCAAACCCAGCAGGCCCCGGGGCCTCGGGACTTTCCATCTCTTGGCCTGCAGACCTAGCAAGGCCCGGCCTGCCGCTCCTTCCACGTCTCTGGTCTCTGGCTGACGCTGAGGCTTTGTCCTCTGTCAGTTTTTCCCTGTTTTGTTTGTGGTTTTTTGTATCAACTCAGAAAATAAAAGGCTTGAAGGAAAGGTGCGAGTTCCCAGTGCATCCGGGACAAATGTTTTGCAATTGACTTACTCTTGGAAGGGACAGCCTGGCTGACGCTTGGAGGTGACCAGATCCCGCTCAGGATTTGTTCTTGGCTACACATCAAGCTCTGGGACGCTGTGGTGAGTGGAGCGGACAGGTTGCCAGAGAACAAGACTCTGCGAAGTGCCCCAGGTGCTGAGTCAGCGTGGGGAAGGCTTCCCGGAGGAAGTGGCATGTCCGCTAAGGGGGACCTCGTGCATCGTCAGCCTGGTTGGTTAGGGCCAGGCACATCCCGAGGCAGGAAGTGGAAGAGGGCCGGTGGGGGACGCCTTTCCGAGCCACCTTTTGAAGGTGGGGTGTGAGCTGGAGTCAGGCCCTCTTGATGTGCCTGGTAGAGAATAGGTAACCGCGGGCAGAGTAGGAGCCGGGAAACCAGTTAGGATTGAGTTGCCTTCGTGTCCAGATAACGAAGGTTCTAGGATGATGAAGACAAGAAATACGTGAACTCCAGAGATCTGTCTGGGTGCCGTATGTGCGGCAAGCGGCCAGGGCAGCCATGCCATTGCCCGGAGCCGCGCGGAGCCCCAGAGGACGCTGAGCTTTCTCTCCAGGGCCCTGAGCCTCCTGCCAGCAAGAGTAAGAGGCCATGTGGCAAAGGAGCGCGCTGGGCTGGAGGTCTCGGAGACCCGGGTTGGCATCCGCTGCACGCTTCACTTGGGGCCCTGCCCCGTGTTAGCCTCTCTCTCCTGCTACGCGTGTTGGTCTCGCGCGGGTGTACGTAGGGCGTGAGCCCCTGGCTCCCCACAGCTGCCCCCTTCCTGGCAGTCCCGACACCGGGGCCTGCGCCCTGCCGTCCGTCCTCATGCTCACGCTGTTCTTAGTAGAGACATGAGGACGGGACGAACTTGGACTTCAACGATTCTGGGCAAGAGCCTATTTCTTTCTGGAAGTAGAGTGCGCCTGTGTGTCCCCACAGCAAGCAGGCATGCCTGCGCCCCACGAGTGCACTCCCGCAGCCCGGCCGGGCCCCACGGGCATCTGGGGCTGGGCTCGCTGGGCTGTGCCCTCCCCCCCACGCCACTGGATTCAAGGTCTCAGGTACCTCCTTGGGGTCCCTGAGCCAGATCCCAACAACAGTCAGGAGCCAGAAGCGTTCTACTTACTACCTTTTATTTTCAGAGCTGTGGCCCTGAGGGCCAGTGACAAGCTTGGCCGCACGGAGGGAAGGGGAGGGGGTTGTGGAGAGGCTGGTTCTTCCTGGGGGGGTGCTGCTGGGGAGGGAAGCGTGGCTCCTCCCCGCAGCTAGGTAGGCTAGGAAGGCAAGGCCAAAAGGGCAGGAACAGCTAACATGTTGGGTGTGGGGGAGCACTGTCCCCTCTCCCTGCACCTTCCATCTTGTCTGTCTGTGGGCCTGGATCTTGGGGCTCCATGTTGGAGGCTGAAATGGGGGTCAGCCTAGCTCCTGGTCTACCTCCTTGGGCCATGCGTTCCTGCTGATGGGTGAGGGGTCAGGCAGCAGGACCCTCCTGCATCATTCCATCTGTTCTCTGACGTGACTTGTGTCTAAGGCTGATGGAGAGCCAGGTGCCAGGGTGTCATGGAAGGAGGCGCAGAGTGGGAGACAGTGTGTAAGGGAAGGAGGGGGGCTAGGGCTGGGGGTGGAGGGGAGCAAGGAGGCAGAGGCCATGCGGGGCAGGCTGCGTGCCGGCATCTGCGTCTGCTTGTCTCATACGCCCGCTACGGAGAAGAGAAGCAGCAGGTTAGGGTGGGGGTCACCTGTTGGCCCCGCCCCTTCCCAGCACCCTGGGATCTCAGGGCAGTTGAGGACTCTCCACCCCCACAGCCCCTAGTAGTGGTCCTCGGGTGTGAAATGGGTGTCCCGGGGAGGTTGGAGAATGGCCCGGGGTCATGCTGCACTGGAGGGCCCGTGAGGGATTTGGCCCCTCGGGGGATAAGCTGCTGGGGCCCGGATGACCCCTACAGGGGCCCTTACCGTGGCCCAGGTCCTGCTTGGTCAGGCCCAGCCCGGATGACAGGTCTTCCAAGTCCAGTGGCTCTGCAAGGGAACAGCAAGGCCATGTGTCACTGGGCAGTCCAGCCTCCCACACCCACTGGCGAGAGGCTGGGGTCATTCGTCCCAGCCTGGCCACCGGCCTTGTGCCTGGTGGAGGCAGGACTGGCTGGATGGCAGCACTAAGGTGTGCTCGGGGCAGGCCAAGGGAGGGAGCCGTGACACCAGATGGGTGGGCGGTGCCTGGCGGCGTGAGCGTCGCCGATGGAGGAAGGAAGGACAGATGAGTGAGCAGATGAGTGGATGTAAGGAGAGAGAGGACCGACGGACAGACTGCATGCGTAGGTGGATGAAGGGGCGGCTGAGGGGCCGCCCCACGTGTGCCAGGGCCTTCTGGGTCCTTCTGCTGCTGTGACGCTCCCTGGCCGAGTAGGCCCTGCTTACCACTGCAGTTACGGCGCCCGTGGCTCCTGGTGTGGGGGACCTCGGTGCCGTCGGGGAAGACGCACCAGCAATAGCCGGTGCTCCCATAGCACTGGAGCGGCTTATAGTGGCCGTTCTCATCACACTGGGGCCTGAACGTGCCAGGGTGGACGGCGGGGATGCGGCTGACCTCTTCCTGGCACTTGGTCGGTACTGAAGCGACAGGCACGGTGAAGACAGTGAGTGAGCAGGCCCTGGGCCGGCACCTCGGCAGAACCAGACGTCCGCATCCCGCCGCCGTGGGCCTAATGCCTTCTGCCCACGGGGCTGTGCTTGCTCTACCCCGGCACAGGTAGGGAAACTAAGGCCTGGACCAACAAGGTGTGAGGTCGAAGTGGAAGTGAATGGCCACGAGGCTGACTTATCCCAGAACTCGGTTTCTTCTGACACTCAATGCCTATTAAAGTTTGGAATTGCACCTGTGATTCTTATTTCTGGGAAAAGCAATGGGCATCTCGGTAAGTCTGAGCCTCTGCTACTGGCGTTATCCAGGTACAAATGGGGCTTTGAGGATGTGGTAGAGGAATGCAAACGTCAGCTGGCAGTTGGTCACCATGGCATTGAAGGTGCCTTCTGTGAATCTATGTTGGGAAGATTGGAGGCCTCTGGTGGGCTGGGCTGGGCCCCTGATCTTCCACTCCCCAGACTGAAGCCTAGAGGGAAGACACTTCCCAAAGTTGTGTGGCAAATTAGTGCCAGGAGGAGGACATGGCCCTCTTTGAGGCTTTAGGGCTGAAAATCCTAGCATACGTTGTCCCCAAGACGGAAAAACCCCAAGGTCCTCTCGTCTGGCATGTACTGGCTGTGTGAGCTCGGGGAGGTCCCTCGGCAGGTGGGGTCATGAGCCCTGCCCAGCCCCCTCACTAGAACCTGCGTGGGGTTGAGTGGAGAAGGTCACTGTGATGACACCTGGGATGTGTCGGGTCCTTGCCTCCAGGTCCCACGTGTGCAGTGCCAGCCTCCACGAGGGAGGTGAGCCTCTAAAGGGAGTGCTGAGGGGGAGCAGCCAAGCCCAGAAGGAACAGGCGGGAGCGACAGGAGTGAGAGAGAGACTGGGGGAGTCCCACTGCGGCTCCCAGAGAGCCCTGAGGGAGCTTCCAGAAGCCCTGGCATCCCAAGGCTCCTGCTCCCCATACCTCTTAGTGGAACCTCGGGCTTATTCTCCAGGGAGTTCTTGCTCATTTCAAACAGGAGCCACTGATATATCCAGCTCTCGAAGACCTAATGGGATAGAGGCAAGGGGTCAGGCCCCACAGCCCCCTCCAGCCCTGCCTGACTTTGCCCCTGGGGACAGACATGGAGGGTCCAAGAGGGACCCAACACCCCAGAGTCCAGCTGCAGCCAAGTTCCCTCTTAGAGACCCATAGGGTTTGGTCGAGGTGGTTCCTCAGGTCGGAGCCTTCATGTCTGTGGCTCTGTTGGCCCTGGTGCACCACCCCAGCTCCCTGGGGATAGCTTCCCCGAGCCAGCCGGTCCCAGGCGTCGGGGGTGAGAGGGGGCGGCGCAGGGCAAGCCGCTAACCTTCCAGTCCAGCGGCCCCATGGTGTTCTTAAGGTGTTTCAGGTTCTCTGGGAAGTTCCCCTTGAGCTTTGGGTACACCTTCAGGGGGTCAGTCTCCTGTGGGGTAGCAAGGCAGGAAGAAGGTGTAAAAAGAGCTCTCTGGCAGGCAAGGTGAAATGTGCAAGCTGTGTTCCCCTGCACCTCTGCCATAATGGGGCCAAGGAGGGGGGAGGCAGCAAGGGCCTTGCAGCTGCACGGCTATGTGATCCTAGGGCTGGGAGTTTGGAGACCCAGGTTCCAGGCCCGGTTCTACCCATAACCCCGTCTTCTATTCCTTGCAGACTCCTACTCATCCTCCAGATCTCCCCTCATCAACACCCCTGCACCACCCCCACCCCCCTGCTGGGTCCTCTGCTGCTTTCCTCTGCGTGTCCCTTATCACCTGGTCACTTGTCTATCTCCCACATCAGCCTGGGACCCCTGTGGGGTTGGAAGCAGAGTCTGACTGCTTCCCAGTGTGAGCCCAGAGCCTTGCACAGCGCCTGGTGCAGAGTAGACACACAGCAGAAACTCGGGAAGGGAAAATGGGCATCTTGGGCAAGTCACTTCCGGGCTTTGGGCCTCAGATTCTCCATCTCAAACACTCAAGCGGATGGCAGGGCTAGACTACATATGACAGCTAAGGGCCACACTGGCATTCTTTCGCTAATCTGGTGAGGCCGGAATCGTGCAGGCCTTGGAGTGCGGTGTCGCGGGAACCATGGGTGGGCAGGCTGGGCCACCCGTGGGGTCCCACTCACCAGAAGCATGTGCATCACGTGGTCCTGTGTCATGTTGCCGTACTTGGTGGCGTTCTGCATGGGCTGTGGAAGGAAAGAAACGGGGGTTACCGGTACCGACCCACAGAGGAGGGGCCCTGCAACAGAGCCAGCAGCTCCGGGTCTGGGTAGGAGCCCGGAGTTCAGCGGCTCAACAGGAACAGGCCCATCTCCGCCACCTCGGAGTAGGAGCCCAAGTAGGAGAGCTCAAGCCAGTCACTTTCCCTTACTGCGTCAACGTCCTTAGTGGTCAAATCTGCATAAGCTTTCCTGCCCAGGGCTTTGTGGACAGCACATTGTTTCAGGACAGAAACATTACCCATATAGGACTTCAAGGGCTTTGAGAAGGGAGGGGGCCGTGAGATGCTCTGGGAAACGAGAAGCATTTTGTAAACAGCCCAGGGATGGCCCCAAGAGGCTCTTTCCTCCCCCACCCCTGGGAGCCCTCTTCTTCCTAAGGCAGGCCCGTCCTCCCCCAACAGCTCCCCCCCGCCCCCGGCTGGGCTTTTCCTGGCTCAGCCGTCCTCCCCCGGCCTTCGGCACCTGCCCTCCATCCAGGCCAGATGGCACCTCCCCATTCCCCCGCCCCGGGCTGTCCTTACCCCCTGGAGCAGGCCTGGCATGGGCAGCGCCTGCATCATCATGGGGGCGGCGACCCTCATCTTGTTCAAAGGCTTGGGAGCTGTGAGAACAGGGGGCGCGGTATGAGTGCGGCCCCAGTGCCCAGGGAGCAGAGCACTCGGACTGGGGACAAGATCAACCCGGTGAGGAGGGGCTGGAATCCCAGACCCGAGGGAGAGAGTGGGCCCGGCTGGGTGCAGGCATGGGGTCTCGAGGGCAGGCTGGTGGTGTGGGGGAGGTCGGGACGGAGTGGGGGACGCACACTTGGGGAGCTTCATGCGCAGGCTCTCCAGCTGCAGCTTCTGGGAGGTGACCGTCAGCTTGTCCAGCCGGCCCTGCTGCTGGTACAGGAAGTAGGCGGTGGCGGCCTGGCCGGCCAGGAGCAGGGCCACCAGGACGGAAAAGCCTGTGTACACAGCTCCTCGGCTGCACCTGCTGCTGGGGGGCAGGAGGTTGGTCAGAGGGGGCCCACAGACGTGGCTGCCCAAGGGCTGACTGAGCGCAGGGGGATGCCCCCCGTTTCCGTCAGCTCCTCCACCCCCTCGGCTACCCCGAACACACACACACACAAGTGCCTATGGACACACAGCTCAGAGACGTTCCCCCAGCCCCACAATTCTGACCACTGCTTCTCCTCCCGTCCTCCTGAGCAGAAATCCTAGCGCTGCCCCTGGACCTAGGAGGAGTGGGGAAGAGCCAGAGACGAGTGCCTTGTCCTTCCTGGGCCTCGTCCCACCTGTGCTACAAGGGCTTGACATGGAGGGTCTCCCCGGGTTCTTTCTGCCAGCGGGGTCTCCTGAGCATCAGGACTGCCCTCAAGGGGAACAGGTTTCACCTCCCTACCTCCCCCACCTTTGCAGTGAAATCAGAGAAACGGGAAGGAAGTGGGCCCTGGACCGCAGAGCATGTGGCCCACCTGAAAACGAGAAGTGAGGCCTTGACATTTTAGGAGCAGGCTAGGGGCAGTGGATGATGTCAGACTGGAGCAGAGTCGGGCACCACTCCCTCTGGGGACACATCCTCACCCCACACTCTCCGTGTCTTTGAGCAAGTCTCTGCCACTCTCCGGGCCTGTCATGTGGGTGCCTCTCACCTCAGCAACTCTAGGATTTGGTGGTTTTCTTCTTTGAAGCAAGATCTGACTGTGACCACGCAAGTATCTCAGATGGCACTACCCACCCAGGGCGGGATTCAGTAGGAGTATGGTGCCTGAGCCTGTGTGACTGGGAGAATGTCTCACATTCTCCAAACGAGTTGGCTGCACAGGGAGGGGTGGCCAGACCTCAGGTAGTTCTTGGAATTGTTGGCCTTGGATACGGTTTTGGGGGCACATGAATATGTCACAGCTTAGGGAATGTAAGGATCCTGCCCCAGGACCCTGAGAGTTCCTGGCCTGTTTCCACCCACCTCACCCCAGGGGTGGGGCTACCAGAACCCCACTAGAAACTGTCAGCATGAGACTACACTCTGCTTGCTCCAGGAACCAAACAAGGACAGTTTAGGAAACTCCAGGAGACCCTTCTGCCTAGTAACTCATGACATCACACAGCTCATTCTCATTGGCTCTCTGCTTGCCAGTCCTCTGCATGTTCTGGGCCAAGGTCCAGGCCAAAAGGTTGCTGTTCTGTTAGGAGAAAGCAAAAACCCCGCGTGGGGAAAAGGAGGAGAGCAGACAGGAGGAGAAAACAAGTACCACTTCTTGGCCTTCTCCAGGAACAGGGGTGGCCTGGCTTCTGTGAACATCCACCCAAGCCTGGGTCTTGCCTGGGTTCAAGCTCTCCAGCTCATTATCTACATGCTCACCCCTCCGCAACCCCAATCAGGTCCCAGTTCTACCTTCCACTATACCTTCTCTGAACCTCAGTTTCTCATAAGGCCTAAGAATCTACAGTCGTATTGGAGATGAGACCTGGAGTGGAATCCTGGCTCTGCCACCCCCTTAGGTCAGGGAGCTGGGGTAAGTCAACCCCTCCGAGTAACTTGAAGTAGGAACAGCTACTCAAAGGGTTCTTATATAAAATAAGATCATGAGGGTAAAGCTCTTGGCTCCACACCTAGGTACACAGTTAGCACTGAGTACTATTCTCAAGGGAGTTAATAGTTAACTTTAGCATCTGGTTTCCTTCCTCCTTTTGCCCCTTGAATGCGGGTCCCCTGGTTCTGGATGACTGCCAACTCTTGCCACCTCTCTCTTCATTTCCTCCTTTCCATGGCCTCCTTCTTGAATGAAAAACAATAATAATAATTGGCTGAAGTCAGGAGCCAACCAGAACTAGCAGGAACCATGATACAAATGTTGCGAAGCAGAAGTGTTCACAAAGGGGTCTGAGAAACAGGCTCAAGGCTGGAATGGACTGAGCACACAGGACCAGGCCCAGTTTTAGAAGCAGTCCCTGAACTAAAAGGAGAGTCAGGCAAGGATTTGAGGAGGGGGCACCCTCTCTCTACACTGAGCTCGCGCTAGGTCTGCGACTCACTGCGTGGCCGTCCCTGCCCTCTCTGCAAATCCTGCCTCTAGAAGGAGGCCAGATGCTAGAGTGGGCTCTTATTTCGAAGTCAGGCTAGTCCTGGATTCAAATTCTCACTAGCTCACTCCAGTACTCACTAGCTGTGAGAGCTTCAGTGAGCTGCTAACTAACAAAGCCTCAATTTTCTCCTATGTAAAAATGGGGATGATAAAAATACCGGACTTAAAGGGCTACTGTGAGAGTTAGGGTTGGGTTTAGCACATAACTAATCATAGGAATTACTAACCCTGGCTGAGGACTGGTGACAGGTAGTCAGTGAATGGGAACTATTATCACGACTAGTGTCTTCATTGTTTTTATTATCACTGAGACCCAGAGAGAAGTAGCAATTTGTCCAAGTCACATGTGACAGCAGCAGAACCTGGACCAGAATCTAGCCCTCACAGGAGAGTCAGCCCTCCTAGCCCTGGGATTCCTTGGGGTTTTCACAGGAATGCTCTGATGGTCTATATCTGGTCCTGCAGAATGCAGTTCCTCATGACATCTCTGAGTGTCTCTCCCAAACCTCTTTCTGCCTGGCAACAGCTGACATCACTGCTCTGAGTCCCTATAATTTGCAAATTACTTTTTTTTTTTTTTTTTTAAGTCATCTCTACATCCAACATGGGGCTCAAACCCACAACCCTGAGATCAAGAGTCTCATGCTCTACTGACTGAGCCAGCCAATCGCCCCAATTTGCAAATTACTTTTTGAAGATTGGGAACAGTGGGGCCATGGGGTAGCCGCATTCTAACCCTGTTTCTTTTCTTGTCTTTTTTTTCCAGGGAAACACCTGGATGAGACAATCCTGGGCCTGGGAAAGGGGTCCTGGGGTCCTCCTGGATGGCTGTGCTGGCCCCTTGCTGCAAGGGAGAGGGACACAGGCAGGGCATGACCCACATCAACCTTCAATCCCTTCTAAAAATTTAGCCAGAGCCCCCACCCTTGCCTTTTCCTGACTCCTCCCGGCATCTCTCAATCCCTCCTGTAATGGCGGATGCGTCCATCTACTCACACTTCCCTGATACAAACACATACACCTATCCATGGTAATTAGGGAGAAAGTCCACTGTGATGAGCAGCTTCTACCATCCTCTCTGAGAAACTCTGTTTCTCCATCTAGGATCCATAACATTTTCCAAATCTAGTCCAAGGTTTCTAACCTAGGATTCACAGTCTAGCTTCAGGGGGTCTGGAAAGCCCCTGATATTATGTGAAAGTCTAGGGGGAGAATCCAGGGCTCTCTTATGATTTTGAGGACAGAAGTGTATCATGCAAAGAAATTTAAGACCCCTGCCCTGGAGAAGCTCCCTCATTTTATAGAGGGGAGGACAGAAGCCCAGAGCAGGCCAGAGACTTGCTCAAAATCACCCAGAGGCAGGGCCTGAATCCATCCCTCCCGTGGCTCCCTGTCTAGTGCTCTTCCCACGGCACCCAGGCACGTCTGTGTGGTCCAGGATTTGTGTGCTCTCTCCTGCAGCTCACACATACCTCTCTGGGGCGCCGGGGCGCTGGCCGAGCATGGGCAGCTGCTCATGGTTGGAGATGAGGTCGCGCTGGTCTTCCATGGTTGTGGCCTCTGGTCTTCCCCACACTTGCTGCTTCTGCTGCTGCTGCCGCCGCCTGGGTGTCTGGAACCCTGAGCCCCTGGCTTACCTCTTGAAGTCGGAGCTGAGGAGGAATCTGATTTGTCCACCGGAGGCCACTCCGCCCACCTGGTAAAAGTGGAAGTGAAAACCACAAAGCTGGAAATAACCCCACTTGGGCAAAGCTGCCTTTAACAGGACAGGATGGGGAGGCGGGGGCTCCCCAGACAGGTAGAAAGGCCAGCATACTTCCAATTGGCTACTCAGGGCCGTCATCACTTGTTTCTGGGCAGACCTTTGGAATCATAAGGCACTTTGGATATTGCAAGAAACAGGCAAACATTCACTCCCTAGATGGAAAATCACTTTGAAACAGAAAATACCTTTGTCTCCCCTGCTTCCCCACTGAAAAGTGGGTGCAGAAGGTGAGGGGTGGGGTGGGGAATGATCCGCTCAGGGTTCCCCATGCTCCCTTCTAACTTGAACATTTTATGAGCCTGAGTCCACGGTTCTAAGGCCCTGGTGCCAACATTTGCTGCCACTTACTAAGCCTTCCTTTGTGCCAGGCACCGTGCTAATTGTTTTACATGCTTTGTTTCATTGAATCTCTATAGTGACCCTTTGAGGCCTGTTTTATTCTATTATTTCCTTTTATAGGTACGGACGCTGAGGCTTTGAGAGGCTATGTGCTCGCGCAGGATCATGCACCCAAGAAGTGGGGAATCCATGGTTTTAACCACTCTGCTCTTGTGTCATGCTGATGTCCAAACCATGTGGTTCAAATTCAGGACAGTGGGGATCTCTGCAGAGGGCCTGGAAAGGGTACCCAAGGGAGATTTAACTATGTTGGCAAGGTTTTATTTCTTACTATTTTGTGGCTTACCTACCATATTTGTTTTATTAATCTTTATGTCTTCTGTGTATTTCAAAATTTACATTAATTTTTTTTTTTGTAATTTTAGTAGTTTTTAATTTAAAAACTTTGTGGTCTGGGCACCTGGGTGGCTCAGTCAGTTGGGCATCTGCCTTCGGTTTGGGTGGTGATCCCAGGGTCCTGGGATTGAGTCCCACATTGGGCTCCCTGCTCCAAGGGGAGTCTGCTTCTCCCTCTGCCTCTGCCTCTCTCTCTCTCTGTCTCTCATGAATGAGTAAATGAAATCTTTAAAAATAAATAAATAAATAAAAATAAAAACTTTGTGGTTTGAAGATTCAATGAGTCTTAGATTTCAAGAATCAAGGGAGATAGTATATGTATTTTGAGGGGAGGGGAAAAAGCAGACATGGCCTTCGATGCACCACACCTGAGTTCAAATCCCAAGTCAGAAAGACCCTAGCCCCATGACTTGAGCCAGCCCCCTGACCTTTCTGAATTGGTTTTCTTCTTTGGAATGGAAGGACAATAACACTAAACTTGCAGCGATGTAAGATTAAATAAGCATTTAGCACAGAGCCTGGTACCATAGGAGATGCTCAAGAAATGAAACTGTTACTCAAATATTTACCAGATATTTTCTGGATAATCAAGACAAATGAAATTGTGTATCCATACAAACTTGAGCACAAATGTTCCTAATAGCCCCAAACTGGAAACAACCCAAATGTCCATCAACAGGTGACTAGATAAACAAACTGTGGTTCATTCATACAATGGACTACTACTCAACAATATAAAGGAATGAACTATGATACTCACACCACCTGGATGAATCTCAAAATAATTACGCGATATGAAAGAAGCCAGAACAAAAGAGTATATACTTTATGATTCCACTTAGATAAAATTCTAGGAAATGCAAACTAATTTACAGTGATAGAGAAGAGATGAGTAGTTACCTGAGGATGGGGGTGGGGGGCAGTGCAAGAAGGGACAAAAAGGAGGGATGACAAAGGGACACAAAGAAACTGTGGGGGGCATTATCTTGATTGTAGAGCTATTTTCATGATGTATGCATTTGTCAAAGCTTGCCAAATTGTGCCCTTTAAATTCGTAAAGTTTATTATGTGTTAATTATATCTCAATAAAGCTATTTTTAAAATAAGACTTTTGAAAAACATTTCTTAAGACAAGTGACAAAGAAAAATAGTGTGTGTATTTCAAAAGTCACTATTAAGAAAGTGAAAAGTCAGCCCATAAAATAGGAGAAAATATTTACATATTATATATCTGATAAGGATCTAATGTCCAGAATATATGAAGAGATATTAGAACTCAATAGTCACAAGACAACCTGATTCCAAATGGGCAAAGGATTTCAGTAGATTTTTCTCCAAAGATGTGCAAATGGTCAATAAGCACATGAAAAGATGCTCCCCATCACTAGTCATTGGGGAAATGCAAAATCAAAGCCACCATAAGGTGCCACTTCACACCCACTGTGACGGCTACCAACAAAAAGACAGATGATAACAAGTGTTGTCAAGATGTGGAAAAAGTGGAACCGTCATTATTGCTGGTGGGAACATAAAATGGTGCAGCTGGAGCGCCTGGCTGGCTCAGTCCACAGAGCATGGGACTCTTGATCTCAGGGTTGTGAGTTCGAGCACCATGTTGGGGACAGAGTTTACTTTAAAAAAATAAAATGGAAAATAAAATAAAATAAAATGGTACAGCTACTTTGAAAAACAATTTGATAATTCCTCAAAAAATTAAACAGAGTTATCATGTGACCCAGTAATTCTGCTCCTAGATCTCTACACAAAAGAAATGAAAACATACCCCCCACACAAAAAATTGTACACCAATATTCATAGCGCCATTATTCCTAGTAGTCCAAAAGTGAAAACAACCCAAATAGCCATCAGCTGATGAGTGAGTGAATAAAACGTGGCATATCCACACAATAGAATATTATTTAGCCATAAAGAGGAGTTAAAATCTCAACAGAACTGTTTTTTGTTTTTTTTTTTTAAAGATTTATTTATTTATTTGAGAGAACGAGAATGAGAGAGAGAAAGAGTACATGAGAGGGGGGAGGGTTAGAGGGAGAAGCAGACTCCCTGCTGAGCAGGGAGCCCGATGCGGGACTCGATCCAGGGACTCCAGGATCATGACCTGAGCCGAAGGCAGTTGCTTAACCAACTGAGCCACCCAGGCGCCCCCGAACTGTTGTTTTTAAAAAACAATGACTGATTCATGCCACAAAATGTTTGAATTTGGAAAACATTATGCGAAAGGAAATAAACCAGACATAAAAGGCTACATATTGTATAATTCTATTTCTGCGAAATGTCTAGAATAGGCAAATCCATAGAGACAGAAGGTAGATTAGTGGCTGCCAGGGGCTGGGTGGGGAGGGGGCAGGAGGGGGGTATAGAGAATGATTGTTAACGGGTACAGGGTTTCCTTTTGGGGTGATGAAAATATTCTGGAATTAGATAGTGTTGATGGTTACACAACTTTATGGATATATGGAAAACCACTGAGTTGTACAATTTTAAAAGCTTGAATATTGTGGTATGTGAATTATAGCTCAACTTAAAAAAAGATTTCTTGGTAAGGATGGCTAGAACACACATATAGCTTTGCTTCCTCTCTCAAATTACTTTTTTTTTTTTTAATGTAAACTCTAAGGACAAAGAGGACAGAAGAGAAAACAGCAGCAGAATTTTGGAAGCTGGAGAGCATATAGACTAGTGGTAAATCTCGTAGCAGACTCCAGAAAGCTAAATCTTAAACCTGCAGCTAGAAAAGCTGAGAAGCTACCTATTTACATGGCAGAACAGGCTCAGGAATTGGGATGTTAGGCAACTGGGTGGGAGTAAAGGTGGGGCTAAGAGGAAGAGGACTGGTTGGAAGTCTGCTTATGAAACAGTTGGATACCCACTTCCTCTCCCTCCCCCTCTCTGAGAGAAGACTGGAAGTTTATCCCCAGGCGTAGTAAAGGGCATGGGCCAGTACTAAAGCTAAGAGTCCCAACCTTCTCCCCCTCCCAGTTCCCAGAATGCTAGAAGGCAGGCCTCTCCCTTAAGTAATACTTGGAAAGATCCTTCTTTGGGGAACATGACCATACCAGGAGGAATGATCTAAATATTCTAACATTGGGGGTTCCCCAATGAACAGGTAATGCTATAGGGAAGCCCTCAGCAGATAAGCCCTACTCATGGATCACGGCTTCCATTTGGTTTTTTAGACAATCAAGGATCATGGAACATCTGAAGAAAGCCTCCAACATAAAAGAGAATGAACTAAACAAATAACCAAACCCCAAAAAAGCACCATGGAGGAAAACAAATGGCCATGAATAGCCTTAGGGACATAAAAGATGATACTGTACCCATGAAACAAGAATAGGATGCTATAAAGATATAGGTGCTATTAGAAGAAAAATACAGCTATTGAAGATTAAAAGTACAAGGGCAGATATTAAATAATTGGTAGATGGAAGATAAAGTTTTTTTAATGTTTCAGAAAGACAAATTTCCCACAAGGATAAAAAGAAAAATCAGAAAGAAAAGAGAATTAAAGCCAATCTGAGAAACCCAACAGCCAAATATCAGAGTTTAAGAAATAGAGAACAGAGAAAATCAGGGGGAAGAAATCATCAGTGAAATAACTCAGTACCATTTCCAGAAGTCAAGGACATACATTTCCAAACTGAAAGGGCCCAGTGAGTACCAAGGAAAAGGCATAAAATAGTTTCAAATGAAGGGACATCATGGTGGAGATTTCAGAAAAATAAAGACAAAGAAAAGATTCCACAAATTCCAAATTTCCAAAAAGGAAAAAAAAAACCAAAACACATATAAAAACCCAGGAATCACAATGACTTTGGACTTCTTAACAGCGACCCTGGAAACCAGAAGATATTGGAGCAATGCCCTCAAAAGTCTATGGGAAAATGATTTCCACCCTACTAAGCCAAATTATCAAATATGTGAGGGTGTCATTAAGATATTCTCAGACACTCAATATCTCAAAAATTTTCCTTTCTCAGAAAGCTTCAGGAAGTTATGCTCTACCAAAATGAGGTTCACTAAAAATAAGAGAAGACCTGGGACACAGGAAACTGAAATTCAATTAGTGAGAGGGAATGGGGATGCCCAGGAGGGTGGCACACAGAAATTCTAGGAGTAAAACAAAATATCTACATTGGATCAGGCCCAAGAGCTCTGAAAGACATCTCCTCAACATGACAAACTTGATAGATATCTGATATGCCTGGATGTACTGAGATGCAATTTTGGGAGTATATGAGATTAAATTATAATTTCATAGAAAATTAAGTAAATAAAGGAACACTCATGCACCGCTGGTGGGAACGTGAACTGGTACAGCCATTCTGGAAAACTGTATGGAGGTTCCTCAAAAAGCTAAAAATAGAACTACCCTACAATCCAGCAATCTCATTACTAGGTATTTACCGAAAAAATGCAAAAACACGAATTCAAAGGGATACATGCATCCCTATGTTTATTGCACCATTATTTACAATAGCCAAACTACTGAAGCAGCCCAAGCGTCCATCAAAAGATGATGGATAAGAAGATGGAATGAAACACAACTGAATATTATTCAGCCATAAAAAATTGAAGTCTTGCCATTTGCAACAACATGAAGGGAGCTAGAGAGTATACTAAGCAACTAAGTCAGGGAAAGAGAAATATATGATTTCACTCTTATGTAGAATTTAAGAAACAAAAGAAAATGAGCAAAGGAAAAGAAAAAAGAGAGACAAACCAAGAAACAGACTTTTTTTTTTAAGATTTTATTTATTTATTTGACAGAGACACAGTGAGAGAGGGAACACAAACAGGGGGAGCAGGAGAGGGAGAAGCAGGCTTCCCGCGGGGCAGGGAGCCCGATGTGCGGCATGATCCCAGGACCCTGAGATCAGGACCTGAGCCGAGGGCAGACACCTAACAACTGAGCCACCCAGGCGCCCCAAGAAACAGACTCTTACCTATAGACAACAAACTGATGGTTACCAGAGAGGAGGTGGGTAGGGGATGGGTGAAAGAGGTAATGGAGATTAAAGAGTACACTTATCATGATGAGCCCTGAGTAATGTACAGAATTGTTGAATCACTCTATTGTACTGCTGGAACTAATACAACACTGTATGTTAACTCTACTGGAATTAAAATAAAAAATTTAATTAAAAAAAAAGAAAGAATATTAAATAAATGAAAAACCAAGACTACTATTAAGTCTTGGGAAAACAAAAGTTATTTAGGAAATGTTAGTAATCCTAGTATACTGTGTAGCTCAAATTGAATGATGTACACACTGTCATAATATGGTGAACATTAAATGCTGATCATACATAACCAAACATACAATAGAGGCATAAGGGAGGATGAAAGGACAGAAAGAGTGACATAGAGGGACAGAGGAGGAAAGAGGGCTAAATCTTCATCTTCCACTGTGAAAAACCAACCAGATAATGTTTAAAATTGAAAAATCAGGAAGTAATACCAGAAGCTATTCAGAGGTACAGAGATAAATACCAAAAGAATCGGCTAAAAAAGTTTAAAGTAGTATAAAGAGGAAGGTGAGGAAATGCTATTTTTCACAGCAAGCCTTATAGAGTATTTCTTTAAATATGTAAATTTGTAACTTGGATACAAAGTAAAACTAAATTTAAAAATAAAGAAAAAATGCAACAGTTGATTCTAGGCTGATTGTGAAAATAAAAATGGCAGCCCAAACCTTCTCCCTTGTTTTTTTAAAGGTTTTATTTATTTATTTGACACAGAGAGAGAGAGCACAAGCAGGGGGAGTGGCAGGCAGAGGGAGAAGCAGACTCCCCACTGAGCAGGGAGCCCATCACCGGGCTTGATCCCAGGACCCTGGGATCACGACCTGAGCTGAAGGCAGACGCTTAACCGACTGAGCCACCCAGGCGCCCCCAAACCCTTTCCCTTGTGAAGCAACTTTAGGTCAAGGCTGAGGCTGTCCCCAAAGATCAACCTGGCCTTGCCCAGAGGAGGCTATAGACTAATTCCAGCCAGGAGGGTATATCCCAAGACTGAGTTTCCCCGGGATTGGCGGGAGAGGGCTCCCTCCATCTTTTCTAATTGTAGGGTAGTATGTCAGTTGTCATATAGGCCCCACTGCCCAGTGTAGGAGTCCTGTGCCACCCCTCTCCTTGCATGGGGAAGGAGACAAAGTGATGGAAAGTAGGAAGGCTTGGTATGTGACCCATCCTTAGGGGGATACCGGGTTAAGGCAGGATTCAGCTCTCCCATTTTTCAGATGGAGAAAGTCTGGCTCAGAAGGGGAAAGGAACTGACCCAAGGTCACACAGCAAGGTCACACAGAGCTGAGACTAGCCCCTGCAGTTAAACAAAAGAACTCTGGGGCAGACTTCCTGTATTCACACCCAAGTTCCAATAGCTGGATCACAGGGTAGAGGAAAAGAAAGTACAGGTAGGTGTGTTGGAGACATCTTTTTTCCCAGAAAACAAGGAAATGCTCAGACTACTGGGATTTGTCAGAAGGATCCAGGATCTGGGGCAACTGGGTGGCTCAGTCAGTTGACAGTCTGACTCTTGATTTCAGCTCAGGTCATGATCTCAGGGTCATAAGATAGAGCCCTGAGTCAGGCTCCACACTCAATGCAGAATCTGCTTGAGATTCTCTCTCTCCCTCCCCCTCTGCCCCTCCCTGATGCTCATGCTCTCTCTCTAAATAAATAAAATCTTTAAAATGGAACTCCTTTAAAAAAGAAGAAGGATCCAGGATCCAACTTGAATGGGCACCTGCCAGCCAAATATGGGACAATTCCAGAATCAATTAGAATAATTTACCTTGCCTCTTTGGAAGAAACTATAGTTCAATCCCAGTTGATAAAGAAAAAATTCTTCTTTACATAAGAATGCAAGAAAACTAACATAAAAGAAAATATAGAATTAGAAAATCACCTTTTTATAACCTCAGTGTAATAGCTGGTTCAGGCAAGGGCCACCAATGGATGCCAAAACCATGAGATGAAATGTTGCAGGGCGACAGGATATCCACACACAGCAGTATCATCCCAAAGGTCCCTGCTGGTGGCAAAGAGGGAATGGCACTTTACTGCTGTCACTACCAAGTGACCAAACTTTTAGTAACACCAACAGTGGGACAACCTGACATTATGTTTCCTAATGGGGTGTAATACTCAGCATCATCCAGGAAATATCTTTTCTAAAAAATCATTAATCTGAATCTACCTTTAGACCTAAGTTCCAGTTTACAGTAATTAGAGGGGTAGAAGAACAAGTTAAACGACACCATGAGGAAATAAAAAATTCCAGGGACAGTCTGCAAGACAGTGACTGTTACCATCAAAGGGTCAATGCCATGAAAAAGATATGTGTATGAGAGGGTTTTATATTTTAAAAGATTAAAGAAATGCAGGGGTGGGGTGCCTAGGTGGCTCAGTCGGTTAAGCGTCTGCCTTCGCTCAGGTCATGATCTCAGCGTCCTGGAATTGTGCTCCCTCTCTCTCTCCCCATACTCATGTTCTTGCTCGCTCTGCTCTCTCTCTCAAATAAATAAATAAATAAATAATCTTTTTTTTTTTTTTAAGATTTTATTTATTTGACAGAGAGAGACACGGCGAGAGAGAGAACATAAGCATGGGGAGTGGGAGAGGAAGAAGCAGGCTTCCCGCTGAGCAGGGAGCCTGATGCAGGGCTCGATCCCAGGACCCTGGGACCATGACCCGAGCCGAAGGCAGATGCTTAACAACTGAGCCACCCAGGCGCCCTAAATAATCTTAAAAGAAAGACAGACATGCAGGGGAACCAGCTGGCTCAGTCAGTGGAGCGTAGGACTCTTGATCTCAGGGTTGTGAGTTTAAGCCCCATGTTGGGTGTAGAGATTACAAAAAAAAAAAAAAATCTTTAAAAAAAGATTAAGGAAATGTAATAACCAGATACAATTTGTGAATCTTTTTTTTTTTTAATATTTTATTTATTTATTTGAGAGAGAGAGAATGAGAGAGAGAGAAAGCACATGAGAGGGGGGAGGGTCAGAGGGAGAAGCAGACTGCCTGCCGAGCAGGGAGCCCGATGCGGGACTCGATCCAGGGACTCCAGGATCATGACCTGAGGCAAAGGCAGTCGCTTAACCAACTGAGCCACCCAGGTGCCCCAATTTGTGAATCTTTTTTAAAAAGATTTTATTTATCAGAGAGAGAGAATGAGAGAGAGGGGGCACAAGCAGGGGGAGCGGGAGGCAGAGGAAGAAGCAGACTCCCCACTGAGCAAGGAGTCCAATGAGGGACTCGATCCCAGGACTCTGGGATCATGACCTGAGCCAAAGGCAGACACTTCACTGACCGAGCCACACAGGCGTCCCTGCAATTTGTGAATCTTGACAAGATTCTGGTTTGGAAAAAAAAAAGCTACAAACGGCATTTTTGAGAAACTGAGGAAATGTGAATCTGGATAGATTATTAGAGGATATTTGGGAATTATTGTTTTTTTAGGTGTGATAATGGAATTTTCGGCCATTAAGTGAATATTTCTTTTTAGGGGCTGAAGGCTGAATGAAATACTTGGAGGTGACATGACATGATGTTTGCAACTTATTTTCAAATGTTCAGAAAAAAGATACAGATAGATAATAGATAAAATTAACAATAGTTGATTATAGATGTGGGTCTAGGAATGATCACTTTTCTATATGTTTGCAATTTGTCATAATAAATGGTTGGGGAAAAAAGGCAATTGTATACAAATCCAACACACGAACTGCGCTGGCTGCTAAGAAGACATTCCATTCCCATCACTGTTACATTGACACTTGTGGGACAGTGGGCCCTTTCACACCATAGGCACATAATGTGTGTTGTAATCTTTGCTGGACTTTCTCAGTAACTACCAGAAGTTGGTGTTTGGTTTGTTTTTTGTTTTTTGTGGGTTTTTTTGATAGGAAAAAATTCTGGCTCTACCACTTACTAGATGTGTGATTTTAAACAGATTACTTAACCTCCTTTTGCCTCCATTTCCTCATCTGTAAAATATGCATACATACTATAGAACCAAATAGGCATACAATAGAACCTACCTTATTGGGTTGCTGGGAGAACTGAATGAGTTAATACACACATGCCTGACATAGAGACTAAGTGTGCAATAAAATTTTGGTAGCTCAATATGATTTTTCCTGCAAACTTGCTAAATCTGAATCAGGGACCCTGCCTGTGTACAAAGATTTTGGAGCTGCTCAACAAAAGAGAGCAGCAAGCCTGTTTGTTCGAGCATGTGTATCCTCCCACCCAGGACCTTCCTGGGAGTCTCATACTGTACCCTTCGAGCTGGTCAGTTGAAAGGCCTGCCCTCCCCTGGTCTGGATACTCCAGGCTCCAGGGGCATGAGTTCCTGCCAGTTCACTTGGGTGAGCCAGGAGGTGGAGTCTTCCAGGACCTCAGGCCCATCCTGTTCTCCTCCTTAGTCCCTAAGTCCCTGAGAGGAAGAGCCGCCCCAGGTGGCAGGCAGGCTGTTCATGTCCAGCCCTGTCCACACTGCACATGGCCTGAGGTGGATCCTAGTACACTTGGGCCATGAACACAGAGCCAGAAAAGGGGCTCTTTGTGGGGAAGAGCAGGTCTGGGCTCCAGCCTCATATCTGCTATACCCGCCCCAGGCAAGTTACTTATTTCACTTCTTTCATTCATTCATTCATTCAACATTTATTTATTGCACATCTACTTTGTGCCAGGCACTCTCCTGGGTACTTGGGCTACATCAATGAACAAAGCAGAGAACTATCTCTGCCTTTATGGAACTGACATTCTAGAGGGAGACAAACAAGTAAACTATACTGTTTGAGAGAGACGAGCAAGCTGGGAAAAAGGGAAGGTATTGCCGGGGCAGGTGGATGGGGACAGGTTGCAGCACTTTATAGGGTGTTGGGAAAGAAAAAAAGAAAGCCAGATTTGAGGATAGGCTTGAAGGAGGTGAGGTGGTTTACCAAGCCCATGTCTGAGGAAGTGTTCTCGGCAGAAGAAACAGGCAGAGCAAAGGTCCCTTGGTGGGGATGTCCTTGGCATGGTTGAGGAAGGGGAAGGAGGCTAGTATGGCTGGAGTGGAGCCACTGAGCTAGAGAGTGCATGGACGTGAGGTCAGTGATGTATGCAGCCAGACTGTGTGGCTATGTTCATGACTTTGGCTTTTACTCTGAGTGAAATCAGGAGCCATGGGAAGCCTTTGAGCAGGAGTGCTGTTATCTGATTGTTTTAACAGTGGCTCGGGCTGCTTCCTTGAGAATTTGTACTATAGGGACAGATAATCCCCACTGCCTCGTGGGACTGCTTTGAAGGTCTAAGGAGAGCCTGGATGGAAAGCACTTCGTAACAAAAGGCCCTGAATACAGTACAATGCCTCTGGGAAAAAGAGACTAGCTATTCTGTTTCTTCCCATCTTATTGAAGGGACAATTGAGCAAGGAAAGGATCTGATTTGCCCAAGGTCAGATGTTCTACAACCAATTTAGAATCTGGAACTCCCAGAGTCTTCTCCCAGGTGCCATCTGGCAGGTAGGTAAATAGCCGTTGGACTTGTGATTTCAGCTAGCGCCTCTGAGCAGGACGGACTGAGTAGTCCTCCCCTATGATTCATTCATCCAACAAATATGTACCAAGCACCAGTTCTAGGCCAGGCATTAGGATACAGGGGCATTTGAAGACAGCTGGCCAGGGCTGAGCCCCAGTCTCCAGAGGGTGGAGCAGGGGTCACATATCAGAGACCAGGCTACCAGTGGCTGGGGTTAAGCTTAGGGGTCAGGGGTCGGTCTGTGGCTGGAGGCAGAGAGACCAGTTAGGAGGCTGTGGTGAAAAGTGAAGCTGGAGAGGCAAGGCCTGATGGAGCCTGTGGCTGGGAGCGTGGAGGAAAGGGGATGAAGACTACAAAGGTCAGAAGGAAAGTCCACAGGACTTGGGCCAGACTGAACTTGGGCCTTTCTAGAGAAAGGGATGGGACCAAGATGCTGCTGAGCATTCCTACTTGAGTGACAGAGAAGATGATGTCATTCACAGAAACAGGAAGTCCTTGGCACATTTGAGGAATAGAAAGAAATGCCATACGTCTGAGCATTTTGAGCAAGGGGGAGAGTGGTTTCAAATGTTGTTGATGGGACAGGCAGGGGCCAGATCATGCAGGCTTGGGTGTTAGTGGGTATTATTTCAAAAACAATGGGAAGCTAGCAGAGGGTGTGAGTCCTGAAGGGCTGGGTTTGGTTAATGTTTTAAAATGATGTGTGGCGGGGCACCTGGGTGGCTCAGTCGTTGAGCGTCTGCCTTCAGCTCAGGTCATGATCCCAGGGTCCTGGGATCGAGCCCCGCATCGGGGTCCCCACTCAGCGGGAAGCCTGCTTCTCCCTCTCCCACTCCCCCTGCCTGTGTTCCCTCTTTTGCTGTGTCTCTCTCTGTCAAATAAATAAATAAATAAAATCTTTAAAAAAATAAAATAAAATGATGTGTGGCATATAGATTTAAGGTGAGCAGGAGTGGGAGCCTGGAGACCAGTTAGGAGTGAAGTAGCTTAGGTGAAAGATGGTGGTGATTTCTGGTGGTGGTAGAGACGGGGAGAAGTGAATGGATTCCACAGCTGTTTTGAAAGGAGAGATGTCAGCACCTGCTTTGGGGATGAGATCAAAGATGGTGCCGGGGTTTGGGGCACAATAGATGGTGGCATTCATCAAGATGGGAAAGATGGGAGAGCACATTCTGGAATGGGCAGACTCCAGAGTTTGGTTTTGGCTGTATTCTGTGTGACACCCACATGTAGACATCAAGTAGATGGCTGATGGTACCAGACTGAAACTTAAAAAAAGAGTGAACAAAGACATTTGTAAATGATCAACTTGTAGATGGTATTCACAACCACGGGACTAGGGCTGAGCTCTAGGGACTCTCAACACTTAGAGACTGCATGGAGGAGCAGCCCTGACCTGTGCAGAGCAGCCGTCAGGAAGAAGGAAAGCCAGGAGAGGGTGTGCTCACAGATCCCAATAAGGGAGTGGAGGGGGAGTGTCAACTGCGGCAGATACTGCTGAGAGGACAAGGTGGAGGGGAAGGCGTGGCCATGTAGAGGCCATGGGAGATGGAGACAGGAGATCAGTGAATTGGGTCGGGAGGTGACTGGGAGAAATGGTGCCAGTATGCGAGGGAGAGCACAGAGGTGGGGGGCAGCAGCTGGAAGAGGACTCAGGTCATGGCTTTTGGGCATGTTTGTGGATGGGAATGACTCAGGAGGGAATGGGACAGGGGCAGATGGGGCTGAGGAAGGGTCCTGCCCAGCTCCTGCAGAGTGAGGTGCTTCTGCAGAAGCTACCCCTCCAAGCAAGGCCACTCTGTCACCCAGCCTCCTCCCCAGTGCCTCCCCTCCATGGCAGCCAAACCAGCTCCCCGACACCCCCATTCTTCTGTTCCTCGGGACTCAGCCCTCCCGCCTCAGCATGGCAGCTCGGCCAGCTCGTTTCCCAAATGCTGCCAACAGCACTGTCTACTGGATTTGAGGAAAAAGTGGAACTTCCTGAAGTACACCAAGGCCTTCGTTCTTGGCTTTCGTTCCCTCTTGGTGTCTCACCTCTGTGGCTGAGAATAACGGATTCCCACAACATGGTTTCTCATTTCATTGTCACAACAGCCCTAGGAGCCTCAGGGAGATTAATGAGACGTACAAGTATGAGCTAAGGGTGCTAGTAAGTGGCAGAGCCGGGACCTGAACACAGGTCTGAGCTGCCTGCAGATTCCATTCTCTTAACTACCATGCCATGCTGCCTCCACAGACCCCTTACTCACTTTGGCCAGTCGTAGTGAAGGCCATGCCTCCTGTACCCCTAATTCCCACAGGATAGATTTGAAAGGCAGATGTGATTCTTTCCCCATCTTGGTTTCATGTGGGCAATTTCCACGATTACTCTCCAGACAAGCTTAGTATCAGTTCACCAGGCTTCTGTCCTACCCAGGAATGACCCTTTTTGAGTATTTCCTCACATCCCTGATGATCTTTTTGCATGCCTCCAGAGACAGAGAGCTCACTACCTCCATGAGCAGCCTGTTCTAGGCAGTAGGATAGCATAGCAATCCAAAACACGGACTCCAGACCAAGTTGTTGTGGCTAAATCTCAATTCTGCTACCTACTGGTGTCCCGTGCCTCAGTTTCTCATCTGCAACATGGTAATAATAGTCATACCTACTTCCTAGTGTGACTATGAGGATTAATAAGATGCTACATTTAAGTTGCTTGGTAAGTACATAATAAATTTTAGCTATTAATATCATCATTATTTTTCCTGAGGGAAAGCCACCATTTACCTTACTACAACCTCGACCCATTGGGCCCTTGGAATTCTACCCTCTTCTGTACTCACCTGCAGTTTAATCCTATTGTTCTGCAGGTCTCAATTTTCATTTTCTTCTGATGCAAGGTTTTTTTGTCTTTTGGGTTTTGTTTTTTTTTTTTTTGTAAGCTCAATTAGTTACCATGCAAATATGATTTTCCTAAGATCATGATTTCTCCTTGACAGAGTCACTGGTGGTTTGCCAGGCAAGCTCAACGTTGCCAAATACATAACTAGGGTGGGAGAATGACAGCTTAAGGCCTCGCCTTCTACCCTTACAGGCCCTCTTGTTGGCTCCCAGGCTTTTGCACTCCCTGGATTTGGAACCCTGTCAGTGGGCCCCCCATGACTGCATATCTACCATCAGGGGAAGATTATGTCATGATGAAGAGCCCAGATTCTGGAAACAGACAGAGCCAAGCTCAAATCCAGACTCTTCTGCTTACTTGCAATGTGTGATCTTGGCCAAGACACTCAGTGTCTCTGAGCCTCAGTTTCTTCATCAGCAAAAATGAGAGACAAACCTTACTTCATCAGGTGCTATGAGGATTAAGATAATGCATATAAAACACTCAGCACAGTTCCTACCTCAACAAACATTTGCCATGAATACTCTAGGGCTCTGCTGTCTAATAAGGCAGTCACTAGCCACATGTGGCAGTTGAAGCCTTAAACATGGTTAGTCTAAATTGAGATGCGCAGGGTTTCAAAGACTTAATATAAGAAAAGAATGTAAATGGGGCACCTGGGTGGCTCAGTCGGTTAAGCGGCTGCCTTCGGCTTGGGTCAAGATCCCAGAGTCCTGGGATCAAGCCCCGCATTGGGCTCCAGGCTCAGCTGGGGGCCTGGTTCTCCCTCTCCCTCTGCTTGTGCTGTCAAATAAATCTTAAAAAAAAAAGTAAAATACCTTGATAATTTTCATATTATGTTGAAAATTGAAACATTTTGGATATATTGCATTAAATAAAATATATTATTATAATTAATATTATTTTCTACTTTATTAATTCATCTACTAGAAAATTTGAAATTACATGTGACTCAGTTTTGTGGCTTGTATTATATTTCTTTTGGACAGTACTGTTATAGCAGGGCTTTTGTAGTTTTTGGGGAGTGATGGTGGTAGTGCTTGTTTTTTTTCCAGTGGGGGAGAAAAAAATAGTACAAATGGTTTTGGGGTATTTGAATTTTAGTGGCTGTACTTGTCTCTTAGAGATGGTATTTGAGCAGCAAGGGCGCTTTGGAGATTAAGGAGATCTAATCTCCTCTCTGTAAAGATGGGGAAACTGAGGCCTACCCACAGACCCATGGGATATGTCTAGGGCCAGAGAACTAACGGTGACAGAATTCAGATCAGAACCCAGACACCGTACCCATCCCAGCAGGCAGCTTCCTATCAGAATGATGCTGCCACCTAGTGGTCACCCATAAATGAGTGCCCAAAGTAAGGGCAGCAGCTAGGCTCCCTTAGGAGCAGGACTCTGCTGCCATCTACTTTCCAGTCCTCTGCTGAAGCGAGGACAGGAGGATCCTCCTCCTCCACCTCCTAGCCAGTCGGACTGTGCGGAGCCCCAGCCTGCCAGGGATATGACAGTGCAGTGATTAAGGGCACTATCTGTGGTTACAGACAAGTACAGGATTAAATCCCAGCTCTGCCCCTTCTAGCTGTGTCCCTACACAAGTCACTGATCTCTGACCCTTGGTTTCCCTATATGTAAAATGTGGATAATAATAGTACTTACCTCAAAGTGATTAAATGAGGTAGTGCCAATAATCTGAGTCAACAAATACCTACAAACCATCACCACTTATGCACTGTTCCTGGTACTGGGATATAGCAGTGAACCTAAAAAGGCAAGTCCAGTGGTTCTCAAAGTGTGGTCTTTGGACCACTGACAGCAACAGCACCTAACATCTTGTTAGAAATGCAAAACTTTAGGACTCCATCCCAGATCTACTGAATCTGATGCACGCTCAAGGTTGAAGACCACTAGACTTAGACATATAGATGTATACATCAGGTAGAGTTAAGTGCTATGAATATGGCAAATAAATGGTTAAATATCTTGAGAATAATGGCTGGGTGGGGGGGCAGGTGGGGAACATTAATTCATCTATGATGGTCAGGGAGAGCCTGTCTGGATAAGGTGACAGGTTCCAGCAGAGATCAGAAAGCAATTATCTAAAGGAAAGGTTAAAAGGGTATGCCTTTTCCTATTCAAGACACTTCCTATATTTATAGTAAGTCTTGAGGGTATAATATAGGGGACTATAGTTAATAATTCCAAAAGATACTTCCTGCAAATTGCATACACAAATTCTGCTTACATCTCATCGCCCACAACTTAGTCATATGGACCACACTTAACTGCCTGAGGAGTCTATTTTTTTTTTTTAAAGTAGATTCCATGCCCAGCATGGAGTCCAGTGTGGAGTTTGAACTCACAACCCCAAGATCAAGAGTCAGATGTTTAACCAACTGAGCCACCCAGCCGCCACTGAGTCTTTATTCTGATCAGTCATACATCCAGCTAAAAATTGAGACTCCTTTTTACAATAGAAAATGAAGAAAAAGCGTATTGGGAAACAATGGTCTCTGCCACACTAAGAGATTCTGATGTAACTAGCCTTTGAGGGTCTGGTTTATGCTTGTATGCCTCCAATGATGGGGAGATCCCTATTTCATTAAGCAGCTGTATTCCCTCTTTGAGCAGCTCTTTTAGAAAACTCTTTGATAGGGCGCCTGGGTGGCTCAGTTGGTTAAGCGACTGCCTTCGGCTCAGGTCATGATCCTGGAGTCCCTGGATCGAGTCCCGCATCGGGCTCCGTGCTCGGCAGGGAGCCTGCTTCTCCCTCTGACCCTCCCCCCTCTCATGTGCTCGCTCTCATTCTCTCTCTCTCAAATAAATAAATAAAATCTTTAAAAAAAAAAAAAAAAAAGAAAACTTTGATAACTCAAGTCTACCTCTCCACAACTCCTATCCAACGGCCAAATCCTACCACCTTAGGACTACATGCAACAAGACTGCTTGCCCCTTCCTCCCCAAGACAGAACTGACCAATTGTAAGTCCATTATCCATCTTCTCTTTGGACCACTAAAGGTCAATGGCTTCCCTGAAGCCATGTCTTGGGAAAGGTTTTCCTGATTCTGCATTAAGAGATTGAAAATGACCTTGAAAGTAAACTCCTAGATGACAGGGAGCCACATCATCACTCAGGTCAATGAAGGCTAACTGGAAGGCTAATGCTCTCGCTCAGGCAGAACGGGAAGGGAGCAATGCAATATTCAGTTCCAATCCCATTGGACTTCTCTGTTTTGTAATTTCTTCAGACTTTGTAGTTCAGCAATTCTTTCTTCTGTTGGCTCTCATCTGCCATTGAACCCATCCACTGAGTATTTAATTTCAATAACTATTGTATTGTTTTCTTTGCTTCCTCGTCAAAGCCATCTGATTATGCATATTTTGCCTACTTTTTTGTTCCATTGTTTCTTTAAACATTTCATTTGAGGTTATATTTTAATTCTAATATTGAGTCTTTGAGGTAGATAAAAAACTGTTTCTGTTGACTCTCATTTGGTGCCTACTTTCATGTGTTGGTATTTTGGGGGGGGGGTTCCTACTTGTTTGAACCTCATCTGTGGGAAACCAGAGGGCCTCAATTGTGGTTCTTTCCAGAGGATTTGCTTTTGCTTTTGCCAAGAGCCCGGGAACAGTCCTACTTAGGACCATATTGCCCAGAAATCTGAAGACTTCTGGCTAATTATTGTAAAGGTCAAGCTCAGCTCCCTCACCTTGGGACTGATAGAGGTAAAGGCAGAGCCTAAACTTAACTTCCTGGCACTGACTTGGTATTTGCCAGGAGGGCTACCCCAACTTTCTCTGCCTACAGCTGTGTTCCCTAATCCATTTCATCTTGATGAATTTTCCCTCCCTCATTTCTTGAATGCCCTTGGGGATTTCCTTAATTTCTTTGAAGCACAGGAACGCATGTTTGTTTTAATTTATCGAGGATCTACCAAGGCTCTTTAAACTATCTAGTTTAGGGGCACCTGGGTGGCTCAGTCAGTTAAGAGTCTGCCTCTTGGTTTCGGCTCAGGTCATCTAAGGATCGTGGAATTGAGCCCTGCATCAGGCTCCATGCTCAGTGCAAAGTCGGCTTGAGAATCTCTCCGCTGCTCCCCCACTGCTCGCCCATGCACTCTCCCTAAAATAAATCTTCAAAAAATTTATTAAAAAAAATAATAAACCATCTAGTTTATAGAACCTATTTAGTTTACAGAAGGGGGAAGCCCACTCACCTATTCTTTCAGTGATTCATTAAACAAATCATTATTGAGCCCATACTTTGGAGACTGGACTGAAGGCTGGGGTGGGAAACACTGAACAAGACCCACTTTGCCCTCTCAGAGCTCACAGATTAATAGGGAAAATAGGTTATTAGAATACAGGGGGCAGTGGTGGCACATGGGAAGTAGGGGTGACGCAGGAATTCAGTGAAGCACTCTGAGGGGCACCCAGGAGGGTGACTTTGAGAGGGATGAAGAATTGATTCTAACAGGGCGCCTGGGTGGCTCAGTTGGTTAAGCGACTGCCTTCGGCTCAGGTCATGATCCTGGAGTCCCGGGATCGGGTCCCACATCGGGCTCCCTGCTCGGCAGGGAGTCTGCTTCTCCCTCTGACCCTCCCCCCCTCATGCTCTCTCTATCTCATTCTCTCTCTCAAATAAATAAATAAAATCTTAAAAAAAAAAAAAAAAAAAAAAGAATTGATTCTAACAGATGAGAAGATAGGTGAAATGGGGGAGAGAAGATGCTGACGGAGCCAAGCTGGGAGGGGACATGAGCAGAAGACCGAAGGCCCAGAGAATTGAAAAGTGAAAGGAAGTAGGTTTGGCTTGGGCAGGAGAGGGTGAAGCGTGTGGCAGGACCAGGTAACAAAACATGTGGTCTAGGGCTAGGCAGGGGCCAGAGGGGAGACAGGGAGGCTTGTTTGGGAGACTTGCGTGGCTCAGGTCAGAGAAAGGAGGAAGGAGGGCAGTAGGGACCATTTCTAGGGGCCTGGCTGGGGTTGCAGCTGTAGCCCATGGCATCAGGCTCACCTGCCAAGGCTGGGCTCCCATGGTCCGTGTCGCAGGTGGGCAACAGCTCATCCAGTCCTGCCCTGCATGCCTGTGGCCAACAGACCGCTCCGTTCCAACGCAAGCTGTGCAAGTTGGCTCTCCTTGCAAACAAACCTCTGAAAGGAACTGCTTTCAAAGACCTGGCTGATTGCATCCCTGGTTACCAGGAAACAGCAGGACAAGTTGCAAAGTCCCATCACAGGAAATAAAGAATGCTCTAGCAACTGCCAGCATTTTTCCACCAGGATTCCAGCCAGCTGTCATTCATTCCTTGGCATAAGAACTCAACAGGCATTAAGAATAGCAATAGCTTCTTCAGAGCCAGGCAGTGCTGAACACTTTAATCTTATTTCTTATGACACCCTATGAAGCAGCCATTATCACAGGAATTTTCACTCAATGGCTGAGTGCTTATTTGCTTAAAGGTAGTCTGAAGCTGGGGAACTAGGTATTTTCATCCAGGCCTGTTTACCTGAGGGTCTGTACACATCCTGCCTCAGAAACCAGGCTGACCATAAGTATATATACATATTTTTTTGCCCCTTCACATTTTTACTTTGCGTTAATTTTAGATTCACCAAAAAGTTGTGAAAATAATGTGGCTTTTCTGTATACCACTCATCCAGCTTTCCCTAATGTTAACATCTTCTACAACCACGAAACACTAGTCAAAATTAAGAAACTACTGTTGGTACATTACTAATTGAACTTCAGGCCTTTCTCGGATTTTACCAGTTTTCAAACTAACACCCTCCTCCTGGGTCAGGATCCAACGCTGTATCTAAGTTCTGTCTCCATAATCTCCTCTGGTCTTCTGTCCTTGTTTTTCATCACTTTTGATAACTTAAGCACCGGTATTTTGCAGAATGTCCTCTGTGTTATGGGCTTTTAAAGTGTATCACAGAGTTGAAGTGTTCCCGTCGCCTTGAATAACTATAGCTGCCCCTTTAACAACATAGATTTGAACTGTGTGGGTAATTCAATCCATGTGGATTTTTTCGATAAATATAGCAGAATACTGTAAATGTTTTTTCTCTTCCTTAGAACATTAATACCATCTTCTTTTCTCTAGCTTACTTTATTAACCACCCAACACTGTAGCAGCCACCATCCCTGGGCCTATGCTACTTTCTTGCAGAACACTCTCTACCATCTGGTGCCACTGGGTCCTTGGAGGTGGAGACAAGCTTCCGGAGAGCAAAAACTTTTTTTTTATCACTGATGAAAATAGGGCTTGGTGTGTATTTGTGGGGTGACCGAATCTCTATGTACTTTATGTACTGATGTGGAACAATCTCCAAGATCTGCCAAGTGAGAACAAGCAAGATGCAGTAGAGTGTGCTCCCAATTTTGCACAGAAGGTGTGGGGGGCGAGTATACACCCACATGTGTTTATATATGGCTCAAGTCTGAAAGGCTCCTCTTCTGCTCAGACTACACTTGGCTCAACAGCTTCCACTCTGCTCCGGCTCTTTTAAGATTTAGTCCGTTTTTGGAACGAACATCTCCGCTTTCAAAACAAGGTCTCTGAGGCCTTGGTGGGCTTTAGCTGATGGCCACAACAAGCAGTGTGGAAAAGCCCCAACCGCAGCACAGGCACCTCACCTCTCCTTAGGCTACTCCTCCCAGGAAGTCATTTCACAGAACACAGGCTCACCCCATCGCATGTCAGGGGCCCAACCAATCCCTCCTGTGTTCCTGCTTGCCAAGTTACCTACGTTCTCTGAAGTAAAAGATCTACTAAATGCCTCCTGCTTTGTCCTGCACCTGTGACTGCGAGTCAGTCTCATGCCCTGGTCAAATTTCTAGGAGGAAACAATCAAATACCCCTGAAGGAGAGAAGACTAGAGTCGAAATAGCTCACACAAAGGCAATTTATTAACAGAAAACAGTAATTTGAGGAATCCTGTTCACAGACGGCGACCACGGCGACCCCCCTTCCTGCGGGTGCTATCGGAGGGGATGGGGGTGACATCCTCTGTGGGGAGGAAGAGAAAACATCATTGCCTAGAGATGGATGGGAAAGAGTCCAGGCCTCCCTGGACCAGTGGTCTAACAGACCAGCAGTGAATCCCGCTGCTCCCCACGTGAATCCTCAGTATATAACACATGGACACAGACTGCCCCATCTGCTACTTCCTCAAAATTTCTGATGTAGTCTCAACTCACTTTTCTGAAGGGGAAACTGAGGGTCAGAAAAGGCACTCAACTTACAATGTCAGGAGGAGGTGAAATAATCAGGTTTCTGACACCCAACTCAGGGACTCTCTAGTGGAAAGATTCTTCTAAATAGGGGCAACTAAAAACTACCTCCTTTCCAAAAGGTAATAGGCTGAACCACTAACTAGACCGATCAGTATATGATGCTACCATGTGTACAGAAAACAGGGAAGGGCTAACACCTTCTTAAGAGCTCTAAGAGGCCAGGAGATCACAGGCGTGAGGGGGCAGGCACCACACAGATGTAGGCGACTCGCTGTGATTCTCAACCATGGGAGGTGCTGCTCCCTGCACTCATTTTCCACTGTTACAATGATTGGCATGCTCTAATACTTTATAGGAAAGAACCAAGGATATGGATGGTCTTAACAATTCAGGGGACAGACCACATAAAATGCCAACTCCCGTAAGAAACACTGAAAGAGACATTTCATCTCCCATCAGTTCCACCAGCCAGTCTCAAGCCCTGCACACCAGGCAGTGTGGGGCACAGAGGTTCAGGAATCAAACTGTGCTGTCAACATTCACATCAAGGTGATAGGGGTGCTCAGGGAGGAAACTCTGTCATATGGTGGGCCTCTTGCAACTCCACTAACTGTGGCACCCTAACTGCCAATAGTCCCCAAACCAGGCACTGCATCCCACTGGGTACAACACAAACTTTCTGGGGTCAATGCTTCAAAGCAAATCCAAGTGCTAGCTAGAGGGAGGCACTTACCAATCCGCCCGATCTTCATTCCTGAGCGGGCAAGGGCTCTGAGGGCTGACTGGGCCCCAGGTCCAGGGGTCTTGGTTCTAAGGAAATGAGGATCTACATGAAGAAAAGCTTTGTCCAACTCATTAGGGGTTCCTTCTAGATCCCACAACCCTCTAGTTCAGGAATCTGCAACTTTTCGTAAAGGGCCAAACAATAAATATTTAAGGCTTAGTGGGCCACGTATGGTTTTTGTTGCATACTTTCTGGCCCATGCGTCAGTTTGTGCTCTGCTCTGCCTGCAGCCCATTTAAGGAACTGTCCTTCTTGCCAAAGGCTGTAATTTTTTTTTTTTGGCAATCCATTTCCAGCTGCTTCCCCCACCCAAAACCAAGACACTAGCATCTCTCCAGAGGACTACTTTCTCTGGTCTGCTGCCCACACAGCAGTTTTTTTTTTTAATGTAAGCTCTATGCCCACAGTAGGCCTGAACTCATGACCCAGCAGAGGTCAAGAGTTTCATGCTCTATCAACTGAGCCAGCCAGGTACCCTGAAGCAGAAGTCATCTTTAAAAAAAAAAAATCCCCCTAGGGGCGCCTGGGTAGCTCAGTCGTTAAGGATCTGCCTTCAGCTCAGGTCATGGTCCCAGGGTCCTGGGAGCAAGCCGCACACTGGGCTCCCTGCTCAGTGGGAAGCCTGCTTCTCCCTCTCCCACTCCCCCTGCTTGTGCTCCTGCTCTCGCTGTCAAATAAATAAATAAAACTTTTAAAATAAAGAAAAATCCCCAATCTCTGGAGCACCTGGGTGGCTCGGGCACTTAAGGGTCCAACTCAATGTCGACTCAAGTCACAATCTCAGGGTCGCGCTGAGCAATGGAGTCTGCTTAAGATTCTCTCTCCCTCTGTACCGCACCCCGCCCACACATATTCTCTCTCACAAAAGCAAGACTCCAATCTCATCAGGTCATTACTATTAAAAAGTTCTTATGCTCCCCCCCCCTCTTTGGCTAAAGTCCAAATCCTTACTGCTTCCTTTAAGACCTAGCAGGAACTTGCTCCTATCTCTCTGATCATACCTCATGCAACTCTTTCCCATAGATGTACCAAGTTCATTCCCACTCAAGACCTTTTCCCTGCAGTTGTATCTGGCTGGAATATTCTCTCCCTGCCCTTCCTTCACTGGACCAACTCCTGGCACAACATTTAGATCTTAGCTGACATTACACTTTATCATTAACTCCCAACCCTCACACTGTACTTCTTACTTCCCAGCACTTGCCACAAATGGAAGGCGCATGTTCCCCTAGTCAGGCTGTTTAAAGTCGGCCTCTTCTACCTACACAGGAAGAGTAGAGGCTTTAACTACCCTTTTCGATCATTCTTTTCTAGTACCTAGAACACAATACCTGGTATGCAGTTGAGTGCTCAATAAACAGTAAGTTGGGGGGTGGGAGGAGTAGAAGCAGTGGTGCAGCAACCAACTACTAAATACGAACACATTTATGATGTCTTGTGCAAAGTTACAAGAGAAAAACCAAGCCTCAAATCCGGTGCTCTGGCACCCAGGCCCAGAGATCTCACCACCCAGCCCCTGCCTTATGTACCTATTTCCTCCTGTGGCTCGTAGTTTGATGTGGAGGGCAGTGATGCCCAGCTCCTTGCACCTCTGGGCTACATCCTGGGCAGCCAACATGGCAGCATAGGGAGAGGACTCATCTCGGTCAGCCTTCACCTTCATTCCACCAGTCACGCGGCAGATGGTTTCCCTGGGAACAAAAGCTCAGTCATTTCTCTCATCCATGAAGAATTCTGAGTGCTTATCACATCCCTACTGAGTAAAGACTGCCACAGTTCAGGTATGGCAGAGGATGAAGGTCAACTTGAATATGCATCCTCCTTTCTAACAAGACTATGGCCATGGGTTCTGCCCCGATGGGGTTCAAAGACCCAAAATAAATGAACACTGTTATTAACAACATAAATTTACTTTTGCATTTAATCCTCCCAATTGCTCCATGAGCTCTCACCTTATATGAGAAAACCAAAGCTTAGTATTTGAGTGACTTCACGCATCATAAAAACTTGCTAATAGCAGCCAGAATCTGTACATAGAGTGGACTTCTGTCCACCCCTGCTCCTACAAAGTACCAAGAGATTGAGGATTCAAGGACTACACTTTAAGGTCATTAAGGGCAGAGGACGTGTCTCTTTCTCGTAACCCAAGTGCCTGGGAAATCACAGTATTTGTGGCCAAACAGCCAAATGCATTTCCTTATCTGAACATTCTTTTTAATTCTTTCACGAGAACCCCTTAGGCTGCCAACCAGTTTCAGGGGCATTTCTTCCCCTAGACCCTTGCCAGTTTGGTCTGTGCCTCTTCACCCAGGTACTCACTTGCCAGAAAGATCGGTGACATGGACAAAAGTGTCATTGAAGGATGCAAAGATATGGCAGACACCAAACACATTTTCTCCTTCAGCTACCTGAGGTCCAAGGCTGATGACCTGTTCTTCCTTCTTTTCCTTCCCCTTGCGAGGTGCCATTTCTGAAAGAAGGAAAAAAAATCCAACATTAGCAATGGACAAGGTTTCCACAACACTTTCTTCCTGGCTATTGAAGGAAATCTCCCAAGTTTTGCTCCTCTGTGTCCTGCTTCCCTCCACCCTAGTCTGTGAAACCTCATTTCTGCCTAAAACTCATTTCTCCCTGCATTTAGGGGCTTTTAACTTATGGCTAAAGAAAGCAAAGTACCTTGAGATAACCTTTCTCCTGAACCTACCAAAAGCACAGCTCATAGCACTTATAGGAAAGGAGCCTAGAGTTCTAAGCAGATCATAAGTATCCCTCAATTTTTTACCAAGTGGGCCTCAAAAACTGGCTTAGGTCTCTGGAGACCTCCAAGTTCAACTGACAGCTCTACAAACCCGGGCAAATCCATTATCCCTGAGCCTTACTGCCTCCAATATATATCCTGAGAAACTTCTGATGATTTGTTTAGGGTGACATAGCAAGTCAGTTGAGCAGAAATGAAAACCAGGTTAAGAGATTCCTGGTCTACATATCACAATACTTCCAATGCCAGGAGTGTTTCTGGTTTCCTGGCCCCCAAGTACCATGTACAGGTTAGGCTCAAAGAAGACTTTAAGACCACATCCAAAAAGGTTAGTACAAAGCCAAGGCCAATAACCTACCCATGAACTGGTGACACCTGAAGACCCTTTATGGAAGGCACCTGCTGCCTGAACTCTGCACCAATTCCTTGGCTTAGAATTCAAGGGTCCCTTACCCACATACCCTCTAGCTTCATCTACTATATCCTGTGCTCTACCAGATCCCTCCAAAAGCCAGTTTAAATGCTCTCTCTTATTCTCTGACAACTGATCTCTTGCTGTCCTTCTATAACTGATTAAAACCAAATTCTTAAACTTCTACTAGAATCAAGCATTAAAGGCAGTAAAACTTATCTTCTTAGAAGGCTAAAAGAAAAGCCCCATCCCCAAAATTCAATGTTAGTGAAACCAGGTAACTCTAATCTGACATGGCATGTAATGGAATTAAACTGTCACAGACCGTAGGGGAGGGAGACGCTAACAGGAGGAAAGCAGGTGAGGACAGTAATATGAAGGCTGAGAGAGGACCTACTTTCTGACCAAAGCCCCAGGCCTCCTGAGACTCAAGAATCAGAACAATTTCCTAACACTTTCAGAAGACACTAGAAATAAGAAGGGCTCAGATGACTTAGGCTGTCCCCTTCCAGGTGAAGACAAACACAGCCTTGCCTAGGTTTGTAAAGACAGTGGCAAAACCAAACCTACAAACCAGTGTCCCAACCCCCAGTCCAGCACTCTCTACCCTGTATCAAAATGCCTCTATTCCACGAATAACCACAATTCCAGACCTGGAGAAGTTCGCGTCTCCTGCGTTCCTGGATCTCCCCAGTGCCTTCCTTATATAAGGTCTAGTGAGTGATCACAGTAAGCACTACAAGTGTAGGCCTTGGGTGTACAAAGTTAACTGCTCCTACGCTTTTATTAGATCCAACAGAGTAAGAATTGCAAGGAAGGTGCCAAGGGAGCTCACAGGAAGAGAAGCTTTTAAGTTCTGCCTGGAGAAGCCCAGAAAGACTCCAGATGTGAAGTAAGGAAGCATGAATACGAATGCCTGCAGTGGCCACTCAACAAATGCCCATGTGCAGTTTCCCCACCCCGTGTCGCCCTTAAGTGGTGATGACAATGGTCCTTGGAGAATAAATTACAAACGCACAGCAGGTGCTCAGCAAACACTGATGCACGTTCCCTAGCCCCGACTTCTGGCTTCGTGCGGCGCGCCCTAAGCGTCCAGTACTTGCAACGTGCCAGACTTAGCAATCACCCAGACTTAGGGAGCACCCAACACAGGGCCGTTTCTCCTGATTCCCTCCTTGAATCCTCACTACAACTCTATGGGGTCGGGGCGACCGTTAATCCTATTTCCCAAACAAGGACACGAACTAGGGATTAGGGACCGGGCCTGCGACCGCCCAAGAGGTTGGCGGAGTAAAGGTGAGAGGCCATTACTGACTAGGGTCCCCGCTCCTTCTCAACCACGCTGTACGGCCCCTTACACGTAGCGGTGGCGGCAGCGCGGAGCCCGGGCCTTCAGGGCTGTAGCCGCACTCACCCCCACTTCACAAGCTCCTCCTCGAGAGAAGACCGCCACCTTCCGAGACAAGGCGCGACCCTGAGTCTGGAGTCGGCCGGCCGCGCCCGTCTCGCCCGCACCTGGTTCAGCTTCCACGGAAACACCCCAGGCCCGCGACCCCGGCCCCGGTGAGTGCCCCCTGTCCCAGGATGCCACTCGATTGTCCTCGCCCAGGCCTCCTACCTGCGCGTCTTCTCCAGACTCCGCTACCGGAAAGAAAGAGTGGGAGTGGGCGGGGCGACGGGTCACGTCCGCGTCCCCGGAAGTGTACGCCTGAGGTCACGGAACGAGGCCGGCTCCCGGAAGATGCCGGCTTTAATGTTTCTAGGGAGTTGAAGACTCGCCCTCGGTAAAGGCGCTTTGATTAAAAGAGTACCAAAGAAGGCAAGGGGCAGGGTGTCGCTGCGAGCGGGTCTACCTCTGAGACTGCACGAAGCAGCTACATCTGAGTGAGGCGGGCCAGTGTGCAAAGATGGCGGGGCGCCGCGACTAGACGGACTTCCTGTATCCTGACCCCGGGCCTGGTCAGCCCGGAGGCGGCAGCGCTCCTCATGGCTCGGAGCGCAATAACAACAACAGCCGCGATCATCACAGACTGCTCTACTATGTACTGGGCAAAATAAGAACAAATTATTCAATATCTGTTATACACTAGCTTGGGCCGAGCAATTTATATGGATTGTTTCATTTTATCCTTACAAAATTATCAAATAGATAACTGTTTTCATTTCCCTTTTTACAGATAAAGCATGTTAACTGAATCACTCATTTGTGGCTGATTTGGAATTCTGACTTCAAAGCCTATATGTTTAACAGCCACTTCCATATATCCCTCCAATATTGAAGGACCTTGAAGGGTTGGGATAATGTATAGATAGAAATATGGGGAAGGGCCGAGAAGTAGGTCGTGTGTGTTTGTGTGTGTGTATGAATGTGTGTGTGTGTGTGTGTGTATATATATATATATATATAAATATATATATATATGTATAAGTGTATATATACATACATACATTTATATATAAAGCCCATGTAATGGACTATATATTGCATATATATATGAACGTTTTTAAGCAAAATGATTGATTATACAGAGTATCATAGAGCCCTTTCTTTTCTAGAATTGGTGCCACTGAATAGCTTTAAGCTCAATTTAGGGAAGAACTTTTTTAAAAAGTGGTGCTTCTTTTTCCCTTTACAAAAGTAATTAATTACAGAAAACCCATAAAATAGAAACAGTCAGAAAGGAGAACAAAAGAGAAAAAAGAAATGACAGTCTTACCCCCACAATTAACACCTTGGTGTATGTCCTTTCCAAACATGATCTATGCAAATACATAAAGAAGAGGCACATCCTCTTTTTTAAAAGAGAATAACCTTACAGTATCTTTCCTTGATGGTTTAAAAAAAAATCCGTGCTCAATATAAACGATCTTCACAATAAAGAAAAGCATGGACAAAAAAGTAAAAATTGTCTCTACATACTTTCGTCTAATGATACCGCCATTATCAAATTATCATTATCAAGGTGGAGCATCATTCTAGAAATAACTTTCTATTATCTATGCCAATATTTTTATTATGTAATACACAGTTTTAGGTAAATGAAATTGTATTCTGTATGTCATTTGGTAACTTTCTTTTACTCAACGTTGTGGACATCTTCCCATAACAACTAGTAGAGATCAACATTTCTTTACAATATTTTATTTTATTTTTTAAAAAGATTTTATTTATTTGACAGAGAGAGGGAGAGAGAGCACAAGCAGGGGGAGCAGCAGAGGGAGAGGGAGAAACAGGCTCTCTGCTGAGCAGGGAGCCCGATGCAGGGCTGGATCCTAGGACCCTGGGATCATGACCTGAGCGGAAAGCAGACACTTAACCGACTGAGCCACCTAGGTGCCCCGCTTTACAAATACTTTAAATTTTATTTGCTATTTTGAATATCAAATGCATTCACAAAAGTAAAAACTACAAACAGATATAAATAAGTATGCACAAAAAAAAGTCCTCCTCTCAATTCTGACTCCAGCAACCCAATCCTCTTCCTTGCAAACAACCAGGAATAGCTGTATTGTGTCATTTTTAACTACTGTATGATATTCCTTTGTATAGCTCACCCATTATTTATTTAGCCAGTTCTCTATTGTTGGGAACAGAATTTGTAAATGTAGACAAAACTGTCAAGAACACACTTGTGCTATTTTTTCGTCAGGATAGATTGCCAGAAGTCAAAAAGAATATATATTTGAAATTTTGATACATATTGCTAAATTGCCCCTCAGAAAGTTCTTATCAGTTTCCACTTTTGCTTAACTGAGAAATTAAATATGTCTTCTTGTATTGTATTTCTTCCATGGGTAGTAAGGTGAGATGTCTCTTTATGGATTATTTTGAGCATTTGCATAATTTATGTGAATTGTCTGTTTATAGTCCTGAAAAGGGAGGGCTTTTTATTCTCTAGTAGTGAGTTCCTCAATAGAAGAGGTATGATAGCAACCCTCAGGTTGCTGGAGGGGAGGAGTGTGGGGGGATGCGGTAACTAGGTGATGGGCATTAAGGAAGGCATGTGATGTAATGAGCGCTGGGTGTTATATAAGACTGATGAGTCACTGACCTCTACCTCTGAAGCCAATAATACATTATATGTTAATTAATTGAATTTAAATTTTAAAAAGACATTTTCTTTCTCTTTATGAATTTCAAAATTATTTGCATAGAATATTTTACAGTATTGTATTAAATTATTTTAACATCTATATTTGTAGTTATGTATCTCAGTAAATGTTTGCATATTTTACCTCAAAAAAAAAAAAAAGAAGAAGAGATATGATAGTAGAGACTGGAGCATTGTGGAGTGAGTTCTTGCTTTGGGTAAGAATTTTATTAAACACACAGATCTCAGTGAGGGAAAACTTCATGAAGGAAGCATGGCTTGATCTTACAGCTGAAGATAGTCCATACAGTCACCGCAGAACATATTTTTTTAGGGGCACCTGGCTGGCTCAGTCAGCAGAGCTTGTGACTCTTGATCTCGGGGTCATGAGTTCTAGCCCCACGTTGGGCATAGAGCTTACTTAAAAAAATAAAATAAGACAAATATTTTAAAAAGAACATTTTTTTTTAACAGGGAAGTCTTACCTTCATACCAGAAATCAGCAAAGTCACTGCTTTCAAACTCCAATTCAATTATTTAATCAACATATTTATTATTTCTACAAATAGTCATTAGTTGTGAGTCCTTGGGCAAAAACTGTAACCTCTCTGAAACATATATCTTCGGTGGGCACTTGCTCTGTGCCAAGCTCTGAGATATAATAATATTGGCATTTAAGCTAAGACTTAAAAACAGAGCAGGAATTAGCTAAATGAAGGTGGAAAGAATGGTCCGGACAAGGAGAAGAGTTTATGCAAAGGTCCTGAGGTGGGAAGGAACTGGGAGAGCTCAAGGAATTAAAAACATGGCTAGTATGGTTGGGGTATTGTGTGTGAGGGAAGGGGGTGGGAGATCATGGGAGGAATGGTGAGAGCCACTTCCTGCTGGGTCTTCTTACCTCTCTGTTGCCTTGCCTGCTTTTCCCCATCACACCCCACCCCATGCAGCGTCAACACTGTAAACACAGGGAATATGTTTGCCATCACCTCTCATACTTTATTCATTCATTCAATAAATACTTACTGAGCCCTTAGTATGTGTCTCGCGCTGTTCTAGATACTTGGAGTGCATTTGTGATCAAAATAGATAACGATCCTTCCTTTCTGGGAGTTTATGTTCTGGCAGCAGGGGCAGACATAATATCTAAATAAAATTTCTATTATGTTAGAAGGTAATCGATCAGTTACTATGGAAAGAAGAAAAAGTCCAGTAGGGTAAAGGATATTGCAGGTGTGGGGGCTTCTCAGGAAAGGGGTGGGGCATGTGGCAGAATTAAATTGAGAGCGCAAGGTAGTCTTGTTGAGAGTTTGAGCAGAGGTGGGATGCAGAAAAAGGAGCAAGTATTGCCAATATATAAGGGAAGATTATAACAAGCAGAGGGAACAGCATGTGCAAAGGTGGGAGCACCACTGGTATATTCCAGGAACGGTAAGGAGACCAGTGTGGCTGGAGTAGAGTGAGTGAGGGGAGATGGGTGGGAGATGAGGAAATGCAGTGATGGGAGGTAACGGGTGGTGTGGGCAGATCATGTAGGCTTTTAGATCATTGGAGGGACTTTGGCTTTTACTCTGAATGGAGGCATCAGAGGGTTTTGAGCAAAGGAGTGACAGAATCTGACTTAGGTTTTAATAAGATCATTGAAGATGCTCTGTGGAGAATAGACTCTCGGTAAGGGTGGGAGTGAAGGGCTAATATAAAAGGAGGGGTTCCAGTTTAAAGGGGAGAGATACTGGTAGCTGAGCCCCAGGTGGCGTCAGTGGGGGCAGAAAGAAGTGATCAAAATTTGATTATATTTCTGAAGTAGATCCAACAGGATTTCTTGATAGATTAGACATGAGGCATATGAGAAAGAGAATTATCAAAGATGATTCCAGCATTTATGTTTGGAGGAACTGGAAAGATGGCATTGCCATCAGCCAGGATGGAGAAGGCCGAGAGTAAAGTAGGTTTTGGGGGGAAGATCAGAGGTTCAATCATAGGCCTGAGTTTAAGGTGTTTATTGCACATCCAAGTGGAGATACCAAGGAGGTTTGGAGGCTAGATGAGTCTGGAATTGAAGAGAGGTGTCTTCAGCGTCTAGATGGTATTTGAAATCATGAATCTGCTGGTGACCACCGAGGGGCTGAGTGCAGACGGACAAGAGGTCCAGGGAGTGAGCATTGGAGCATGGGGATAAGAGAAAGAGACAGCCAGGGGAAAAGAAGCTGGGAACAGTGAGTTGGGAGGAAAACCGAGAGGGGTGTGACCAGGAAGCCAAGCGAAGAAAGGGAACCAAGGAGAAGGGAGGGGGCAGCTTTGCCAAAGCACCCAGAGGCAGATGTAGGGGGAGGCTGAGAATGTGCACGGATGCAGCAACATGGGCGTCAGGAACCCCAGCAAGAGCAGTTTCAGTGTGCGTGTGTTGGAGTAGATGTAAGACAGAAATGAAGGCAACGTGTGCAAAGGACAGGATGAGAAAATGAGGAAATGGGGTCAAGAGGTTCTTTTGGTTTATTCTTTTTAAAGGTTGTATCAATAACAGATGTTTGTACACTGATGGGAATGGTCTGGTACAGTGACAATTTGATGAAGGAGCTGTGTCCTTAAGCAGGCGAGATTTGATGGGCTTTAGTGCCCACAGGGAGGAACGGACTCGAGGTAGGAGCGTGGGCAGTGCATCTGTATAAATGGGGGAGAAGGAAGGTGTGCAGGGTAAGCACATGTCAGGGAGGGAGCTCGAGAGTGGCCTGGAGGAATGGCAGGAGGGGGAATGGCATGAGGCTGGGGACGGGTGGGGGGATAGGGAAGGTTGAAGGTGAGAGAAGGCTTGAAAGGGTCACTGAGATCTAGGGCACTAGAGGATAATTCTGGGGCAGCACGAAGGGCCCACTTGAGGTTGGTGGTTGGTGTTTTCTCCAGCCACGTTCAGCTGCATGGATGCAGCTATGGAATAAACAGAGCTTTGGATTTAACCAGAGTTGTGGTTTTGTCAAGAGAAGAGAACTTGAGAGAGGGGCAAGAGAATGAGGGTGAGTGCACAGGAACAATGATCATGACCGAGCATGACATTGAAGCTGGATGACTGGGTTTGTGAGAGCATCAGGGGGCCAAGGGACACCATAAAGACTGTGGGGGCAACAGGTCAGAGGTCCCGATGGGGCAAGGGGACAGCTGCAGTCAGTTACTGGCTGATACTTTGGGCTGGAGGTCAGGGGCTGAGGGGCATGGGATTGAGATGTTGGTTGAAAGAGGAGTTGCAGGCATTGGTAATGACCATGGGAGTGAGTGGCTCTTCATAGAGAAGAGCAGATCAAGGGACCAGAGGCCAGGGTGATGGCAGCATCTTCTGTGTGAACACTGAGAGGGCCAAGAAGTAAAACAGGAATAGACTGATGGAGAGTGATACAGAGTCCAGGGGAAAGGCCTTAAGGATGGGAGGCAGGATGGGACCCAGGGGTTGGGAGATATCTTCGCTGAGGTGGAGTAAGGCGTGCTAGCTACAGGCCTGCGGTGACAAGATTCAAAACTAGTGTCCTTTAGTGTGTGTGTTGGGGGAGGGGGGCTGAGAATGGCCTGGAAATAACAATGAGGAGCAGGAGGATAACATGCTCACACCTTGTGGTTCCTATCCCCCTTCCATAGGCTGTGTAAGCAAAAGGGGAAGCCATGGGGAGGCCTGCAGGGAGATGGAGGGGAGATGGAGGGGAGGGCCAGATTTCCTAGGACAGGACGGGAAAGTCCAGAGAAGAGGTGGAGAGAGAGGAAATCCCATTGCTGATGGCCTGGAATTCCCCAGGGCAGAATTCCAGAAAGCTTTGAGGAACTGAAGGAGGTGGGGGGGGGGGGGACTGAGGAGGGGCTGCCAGGGCCGCACTGGGACCTGGATGGAGTGCCAGAGACAAGGGAGGCCCTGGGTGTGGGCAGGCGGTCAAGGCGGCAGAGCTTAGTGACTGAACCCTGCAGCCGCCCGGGGAACAATGGTAGCAACAATAGCCCCTGTGTTAATGGAACACTTACAGCACGCCAGAGCCTGTCCCAAGCCAGGTGCATGCATCACCCCCCTGGGAGGCAGGACTGTTTTTGTCCCCTCATTTACAACTGAGCAGACAAGTAAGCAGTCAACAGCCATCGGTGGTGGTGCAGGGATGTGAGCCCAGGCAATCCGACTCCAGAGCCCCGAAGTTTTAGGTATTTTCTAAACATCTGTTGGCTGGGTAAATGAAGAGCAGAGAATTAACCTGAGAAACCCACACCCAGCCCTTTGCTGGGCCCTGCCTGGAATGCCCCAAACTTCCCATGTTCAGCAACAGGTCACACTTTAATTTGTTCATGGGTTCCATCCTCTGCTCTGCTTGGAGGCAAGCTTTGTGAACGGGAGGAAGGGAAGCGTGGGAAGAAGAAGCTGTGGCCCAGAGAGGGTGAGTTAGTTCACCACAGACACACAGCCAGGAGTCAGAGACCAACGATAGCCCAGTGGGCACTAGGACTTGGAGGTGGGACCCTGCCTGAAGCAGCACCCTGCGTCCTTCCTGGAAACCCCCAGTGTCCATCCTCCACAGGCTGTGACCTGCTTGCTTCCGATGCTCCTGGGACTTACTCGCAGTTTGAGTGTATGGGGCCCGGGCCCTCTGAGCACTTACCCTGCTGAGGAAAGCATGACAGAGCCTCTGTCAAGGTCTCTGTTGAAGGAGGGATCCGGGCAAGAAGCATGGTGTATGTATGTGGAGCAGGCTTAGCAACAGGGCGGGAGGGATGCCTGGGGGGCAACAGAGGGCAGGCCTAGCTGGGTCAGGGGCCTCCGGGCAGGTGACATTTAAGTAGAGGCCCCGAGTGTGAGCAGGGGCTAGGGGTCAGCCAGGACAGGGAGAAGAGGGTGGGGGAGAAAAGAGCCTGTGGGAAGGTCTCGAGTCTGTAGAAAACGTGACCATTCAGGATCATTCGTGGAGAAGTTCTGTGCGGCCAGAGGGGAGGGAATGGTGGGAAGTGGGCTCCCAGATCGGGGGTGAGAGGCTAAGTGCCTGGATGGGCAGCTCCTGTGTTTGCTCCTAGGCCCAGCTCTGCCCACGGAGCGAGTTCAAGGCGGCAGTGGGAACAGAGGGGCTGAGAATGCCTGCTCCTGCCTAGGTTCCCCACTAGATGGCGCGGATCCCCACACTGGGGGCAAGGAGAGGCCTTGGATGAGGCTGGTGTGGGGAGGATGCTCTGTGTTAGGGACCTGCTCTATGTTAGGGACCTGCTCTGCCGTTTCTGAGCCCAGAAGTTGGTTGGGGAGTGTGAGTGTGAGTCTGTGTGTGTAAATCTGCACTTCAGTCGGGACATCCACCTGGGACATGGCTGTGAGGTGGCCTTGGCATACATTCTCTCTCTGTGCCTCATCTCACCCCCAGGAGCTCAGATTTTTATCCTCATTTTCCAGAGAGGAAGCCAAGGCTAGAGAAGGTGGGGGACGTGCCCAAGGTCCCTGGGCTGGCTCAGAGTGGAGTAAGTGGTTAGAGGTGGAAACCAGGCCTCCCAGATCTGAATCTAGGCCTCTGCACTTCCCCACGCTGCAGACCTGCTCGGGTCGCCCTGAAGGAAAAAGCAAGGCCCAATGGGGTGACGGTACCATGATACAGATTCTGGGGCATTGACCCATTCAGCATGCTTGTTGAGGGCCTGACATGGGCCAGGATCTCTGCTAGGCATTGGTGAGCGATAAGGCAATGTGTTAGCACAGACCCAAAGGCAGGATCTAGCAGTGGAGACAGCCAGATGATGTACGAATAAATTGGCCCAAGTGCTAAGAAGGAAACAGGCAGACTTAGACTCAAGAAGATCACAGGGTTGGGCTCATTCTCTTAGAGGGCGGCGGGGACAAGACTCTGAGACCTGAAGGGAGAAAAGGCACGCGGCCAGAGGATATAAGTAGCGCAAGGACTGCCAAGGCAGAGAAGAGCCTAAGGGACTGCCTGGAGGAGGGGGCAGGCAAAGAGGGAGAAAGAAGTAAGATCATCCAGGAGGCCAGGAGCCTGGTGGGCCTTGGTGGGAGGGTGCCATGGGAAGGCAGTGAGGAGCTTGAAGCAGGGCATGGCATGCTCTGATTTGTGTATTTCAAAGTTCACTCGGCTTTGTTGGGAGAATCAGGTAAAGATGGTCGTGTAGGTGAGAGATGGCGCTCAGAGCATGATAGTAGCTGTGGGGATGGGAGGACCAAATCCAGATTTGAGAGCTACTTTGGAAGTAGCATCTGTAGGATTTTGAGCAATGAGTGGACAGTGGGACCATTTATCAAGGTGGTGGAGCCTGGGAGAGGTCATGATTTGAGTGGAGGGTGGGAAGCTCAGGCCCTGTTACTTTTGGAGCTAGCTGTAGGACCTCCTGAGAGAAAGATGGGCAGGCAGCTGAGGCTCACTGGAATGGTCAGGGCTGCCGATGTCACTTTAGGAGCCTCTAGGTTGTTCTCATGTCAAGGGATTGGGGGAGGTCACCCAGCCCACAGTCCAGGTGGCTCCGCAATGGAAGGTAGCAAGGGCCCCATCACTGCAGATGTGCAGGGGAGCCTGGCTGAGGTCAGTCCCAGCTGCGGGAAAGGGGAGGCCTCTTTGAGAGAGCTGGAATAAGTCGGCCTCTGAGGATGCTGGAGACCAGGGACGGGTGGCCCTGAGACTGTGTGGAGGAAGCTGGACATGCTGACTCTCTCTTTGTCTGGTTAGATTCTCCTCAGTGGCACTTCCCCCACTGCCATCTGGCAGGGCCCAGAGCTGAGACCCTGGGGTGGGGGTGGGGAGGCCAGCCTCAGGGATGGGCTGTAATTTCAGCTGGGGGCAGGGTTTCTCAATTTCAGTTGCACCTGGTGTGAGGTTCCTCTTTCTGGCGCCTCCCCATGACCGGCTCTGCTGACAGTCTCTCCTCCCCAACTACAGCTCCTCAGCTAGCTTCCCACCTGGAAAGGCACTGGGTCAGGTGGCACAGGATGGGGGGCGTGGGGAAGGGTAATTGGAGGGGGCTGCCAAGTTTAATTAGTGGTTGTGAGGCCCTGGAAACTGCATACGAGAACACCCCACCCCCACCCCCAGACTTTCATCTTCAAAACTTCCCCAGCAGCCTGGATGAAAAGGCCAGGGAGGGGCCAGGTATTAATAGTAATTATTGGTTTCACTAATAAAGAGAAGAAACAGGATTATCACCAAGCCTGACTTGTTCTCCCCTCTTTGTCTACCTCTTCTCTCCTTCCTCCGGCTCTATGTCTCTGTTCTTTCCTCTTTTCCTCCTTCTCCCTCTTTCTCTTTCTCTTTTTATCCAGGCCTTGACAATTCTATGCAACCTTGTTTTGAGGCCTCAGGATCCTGTCCCTCTAGGTCTCATCAGATCTTTGTGTTGGGATGTCTAAGGCACCAGGATATTTGGGGAGCACCCCTGTGCTTGTCTGGGTTGCAGAAGGAGGCTGGGAGAAAGGGTGTGTGTGTGTGTGTGTGTGTGTGTGTGTGTATTAGGCTGTCTACGTCCATTCATTCACTGTTTTCCAAATAGTTATTGAACACCTACTAGGTGCCAAGCACTGGATTGGACCCCAGGGAGTCAATACTGAACAGGACAGACTTGGGTCCTGCCTGTGGAGCCAACATCCGAGGGGGAAAGAGGGACAATAAACAGTGAACTGAGAAGTACGCGTGAGGTCACAGATTGTGACGCACACTGGGAAGGGATAAACAGATAAGATGGTGACCACTTCAGACTGGGGGACCAAGGAGGTCTCCATGAGGAGGCGGCATTTGGGCTGACACCTGAACGATGAGAAGGACCCAGTTTTGAGACAAGATCGGGAAAAGGGTCCGTGGCAGGGAGAACAGGCTTTACGAAAGTCCTGAGATGGGAAAGAGCTTGGAATGTTTGTGGGTGAGATAGGAGGGGCAGGTGGCCCTGTGTCAGGAGCGGGGAGCTAGACTTAGAAGGGGTGAGCTGAGCTGGGCAAGGTCGGCACAGGGGTGTGCCCTCTGTGCACTCACACCCCCCGTGCACTCACACGCCCCGTGCACTCACACCCCCCCGTGCACTCACACACCCCGTGCACTCACACACCCCCGTGCACTCACACCCCCCGTGCACTCACACACCCCCGTGCACTCACACCCCCCCGTGCACTCACACCCCCCGTGCACGCACACACCCCCATGCACTCACATCCCCCCGTGCACTCACAGCCCCCGTGCACTCACACCAGGCCCCACACCTGCTTGAATGCTCTGCCGTCACTGTCTTGAAATTCTTTATTTTTAAACAAGGGGTTCTGGATCTTCATTTTGCACTGGTCCCCATAAATTGTGTAGTTATTCCTGGTTGGGGAGGTCGGCAAAAGAAGTGAATGTCTGTATGTAGAAGTATGAGGGCGACTTGGCTGGTGTTTGGTGAAGGAAGGAAAGAAGGAGGGAAGGGAGGGAGGAAGGGAGAGATGGAAGGAAGGAGGGAAGGAAGGAAGAAAGGAAGGAAGGAAGGAAGGGAGGAAGGAAGGAAGGAGGGAAGGAAAGGAAGGAGGGAGGGAGGAAGGAAGGAAGCTGTGTGCTCACATGCGTGAGCTCGTCTGTGAGGCTGTCCCAGGGCCACATTAGCCAAGACCAGGGGTTGCCATTATGTGTGGAAGGCTCATACACAGATGTGGCCCCAACATGTCCCAAGGTCCTGAGGCACCTGCTACATTTCCCAGGGCCTGTCGCCCAAGGGGCTCCCAGGAGCTGTGTGTACGGCCTGAAGCAGCACCATGAACAGGGGGTGAGGCCGGGCTCTGCCCAGCCCCCACTCTGGGAGACAGGGTGACTCCTCCACTTCCAGTGCAGGCAGCCCTGTCTTGCTTGTAAGATTTGAGACTTTGGAGCCAGACAGACTTGAGTTCAAATGTGACTTTGACACTCTGTCTAGTGCTGGCAAATAACTGAACTTTGAGCAGGTGATTTGCTTCCCTGATCCTCAGTTTCTTCATCTGAAAAATGGGGGTCACTACTTCAAAGTGTTGAGGGGATTATAAGAGAAGAGCTCTTGTCCGAGTCAGCTCGGTAGATACAGGCAATAGTAATTATTATTACCATACAATCTCTGGAGCCTCGGGTAAACATTCGCTTCTGCCTCTAAATGTCTGCATAATCATGAATAAGCACTTAATCCTCCTGGGCCTCAGTTTCCTCTTCTCTTAAGTTGGAGTGATAACAGTCTAACCCATCTCTAACCACGGTGGTCAGGACGGAACCACATGATCGTTGTGAAGCTTCGCTGAAAACTGATGTGTGCACGTGTGCCTTGTTGGCACATTCCTGTCCATTTGGGGGCAGGTTTTCTACAAATCTGCCCACCCGGAGAGAAAAGCACCCTTGGGTTTTTGGCAGCACGGAAAACTCAGTCCCTGGGGGTGCCTGGGTGGCTCAGTCAGTTAAGCGTCTGCCTTTGGCTCAGGTCAGGATCCCGGGGTCCTGGGATGGAGCCCCGCATCGGGCTCCCCGCTCAGTGGGGAGCCTGCTTCTCCTTCTCCCACTTCTGCTCCCCCTGCTTGTATTCTCTCTGTCAAATAAATAAAATCTTTAAAAAAAAAAAAAAACTCAGTCCCTGGATTGCCAGCACTGGGTTATTACGCTCATGCTGGAAAGTCTGCATGAGAGTGAACCTCAAGTTTAAGGTCCGCATTTAGGCAAAGAAGAGGAAGGTCCCGAAGCTGCAGCAGCGGAAGGCGGAGAATGAGCTGAGGCAGGGCAAAGGAGCTGGAGCCCAAATCCCTGTGGGCCTTGCTTCCTGCCTCCCTCAGGGCAGCAAGCAGCTGGGAAGCTATGAGAATTAGTTTCTGACAAAGGGTCCGGGTGACAGTGTTGGAGTGGGCTGACCCCCACTTCATCTCCCACATACACACCAAGCAGCTGATTTGCAGGTGCCTCCAAAACTCATGGGGAGCCCTAAGCAGCACCAGCACCAGCCTGGGAAAGAGAGCCCCTTCCCTGGAGGAGTCCTGGTCTGGGGAATCTGGAAGAGAGAAAGCTCCCTTGGCCATCCCTGAGTAAAGACTGTGAGCTCTGAGTCCATGTCTAGGGGTGGCCACCAACCAGCAAGGTGACCTTGGGGCCAGTTAGCCTCTCTGTGCCTCAGTTTCCCCATCTAGAACACATCACACCTTCTCAGGGCTTGCTAGGATAACTAAGTGCGCTAAGGTTCTCAGCAAGACCTGGCACACAGTGCTTTAGCAACATTGGCTATTATTATATTCTTTAAAAAATGAGGCCACCCAGCGAGTTGTGACAGTCTGTCAGATATCCTGATAGGCTAGTTCAAAGCCCTCGATATTTTGCTGTATTTTTGGCTGGCAACAATCCTCCATTCATTTGTTTATTCAGTAAGTATTTATGGAGCATATTTATGGCAGCAAAAGGTGGCAGATGGGGGGGGGGGGTTGGCCCGGGACTGATCGGTTCCTGGAAGGCCATTTGAGCAAGAACTAACATTTATTCAGCGCGAACCATGGGCATAGTTTCCGTGCACTCTTGGACTCCCGCGAGCCTGGAGATGGGCCTTTGCCAGTTGATAGCAGACAGAGTCCAGGTGAGGTCACAGACGCACGATCACACAGCTACTCAGCAGCAGCGCTGGGATTCAAAGCCCTGCTCACCTCACTCTAAAGTTTGTGCTTTTCCAAATATAGCTTCCAGGTCACCTTCCTGCTGCCCCTCCCCTCAACACCTGGCCCCTGCCCCCACTTTGGCACCGCCACATCCCTAGGGGCCAAAGGTTGGGCTGTTTTCTGTCACCCTCTGCGGCAGGATCTTTGTCATTTCCTCCCTGGTTCTCCTGACCAGGCAGAACAACCTTGGGGCTTTCCTCAGAGGGGAAACCCAGCCTGGAAGCAGCCCATGGAAAATGTGGCTGTGGGTGACTCCTGATGTTTGTCTCAGCTGCAGAGCGGCTGGGTGCCCTGGGGGCGGAGCAAGGTGGGAGGCTGCCTGGATGGCTGCTGATCCAAAGATTCCCCAGCGGCCGAGACCTAGCCCTTCTCTGGCTCTGTTGCCTGAGACAGATCATAGCTTCACTGTGGGCCTCAGTTTCCCCACCTATAGAAAATGGAACAGCTGGGGCTCCTGGGTGGCTCAGTCGGTTAAACGTCTGCCTTCGGCTCACGTCATGATCCCAGGGTCCTGGGATTGAGCCCCGAGTTGTACTCCCTGCTCAGCGGGGAATCTGCTTCTCCCTCTCCCTCTGCCTCTACCCCCTGTGCATGCTCTGTCTCTGTGCCTCTCTCTCTCTCTCTCTCAAATAAATAAAATCTTAAAAAAATAAATAAAAGAAAATGGAATGATAACCAAGCTCCAGCACCAGGCCGTCTCTCTGCATGGCATTTGGGCTGGGAATTTATGTGCTGGGTGGCAAGTCCTGTCCACCTTTCCTCTTGCACTCTTGTGAGGATGAAATGGGACTGTGGCTGCCGAAGGACTCTGAAGTGGCATGCAGAGCTGGACGACAGCAGGTGCAGATCACTGTCGACTGAGCCCCTCACTGTCCAACTCCAGCTTCTGCCTCACCCAGCCTCCTGCCTGTACCCAAGCCCCCTTTCCCCAGACCCTCTGAAGGACCTGAGAGCCTGGGGGCAAGGCTGGAGCCAGGGGGTCTCTGGGCCTGCCTGGCACGACTATCCCCCAACCAAGAAGTCATTCACCTGGAAGAAACACCTGTGGGACCTTCCCGCAGCTTCCCTGACATCCTGCCATGCCAGGTTCCCGCCTTGACTTTCCCAGCAAGCGGAGACAGGAGAGGGAGTTTGGGAGTAGGAAGAGGAACCCCGTGGCCAACCAGAAGGCCTCCTCTTGGCAGAGCACAACACTTGCCTCATGCCTAGATTGGGAAACCCTTTCTGCTCTCTGGCTTCAGTTTCCCCATCTGCACAACTCAAAGCACACATCACATGACCTCAGAGAGCCCTCATGGGTCTCCCAGCCCTAGACAGTAGGTTTCTGACTTCCGCCCTCCTTGGGGCTCCCGGCTTCAGCCTCCAGCAAATGGAGACCAGTTCCACCTTCAGTGGCCTCCATCTGGGGTTTTAACCACACTCCCTAGCTCCATCTGCTACAGTAGTCCCCAGATGCTCTCCAGAGTGGACGGAAACGAAGGGAGGGAGGCAGGGGCATGCCCCTTCCCCGGGAAGATTCAAAGGCAGGAGGTTCACTTCCAGGCTTGTGCGCATGGATGGAGAGATGATGAGCTGGAGAGATGGCTGGTGAGGCAGCTCCGCACAGAGCGGCCAGCTCCCTGGGCCCATGGGCACGCCCATCCCCTCTTCCACGAGCTGGGCCAGATGGAGGGGGGCAGCTGAGGGGAGGGCTCTTTGCCCCTCACCCCCCAGGGACTCTGCAGGGGCCTGGATTTCTTTCCACACAGAAGACATGTGGGGGGAAGCCTTATCCACAAGCAGGCTTGGGGCAGACTTGGGGAAACATTTCAATCTGGTGGAATCACTATTGTAACATTACAGAACCGTAGTATGCTGCAGAATTCTAGAATCTTGGAGGCACAGCATCCTAGAGTTTTAGAAAGAGGAGGCATAGATTTTAGGTTTCTAAACTGCTGTCCAACACTGTAGCCACTAGTCCTGTGCGGCTAGTGAGTACTTGAAATCTATCCAGTCTGAACTGAGAGGTGCTATAAATGCAAACTACCAGCGATTTTGAAGATTTTGTACAAAAGAAAGAATTTAAAACACCTCATCAATAGTTTATATTAATTGCATGTCAAATTGCTAATAGTTTGGGTATATTGAGTTAAATATGATATGTTGCTAAAATTAATTTCACTTTTTCTTTCTATTTTTTAGAATGTGGCTGCTAGGAAATTTAAAATTCAATGAGTGACTTGCATTATATTTCTAATAGAGCTGTTCTAGAACCTAAGAATCATATTTAAAAATCTCAGAATCAGGGGCGCCTGGGTGGCTCAGTCAGTTAAGCATCCAACTCTTGATTTCGGCTCAGGTCATGATCTCAGGGTCATGGGATCGAGCCCCACATCGGGCTCTGTGCTCAACAAGGAGTCTGCTTGAGATTCTCTCTCTCCCTCTGCCCCTCCCTGCACTCGCATGTGCGCTAAATAAATGAATAAATAAAATCTTTAAAAAAATCTCAGAATCATGAAATTGTGACATTTCAGAACCTTGAAGTGATAGAATTTTAGAACCAGATTTCCAGATCTTTACATTGCTGATTTTGAATCTTAGACTGTAACTCTCAGAGCCGAGAAGAATCTGAGAAGAATCCTGGTCTTTCTCCCACCTAATATAGGGATCCTTCTATCTCGCCCTGACTGGTGCTGACAAGCTTCTGCCTACCCCTTCCTGTCTCCTGGCAGAAAGTTCACTGGAGCCAAGGCTGCTGGGCTTCTTGAATGCTCAGTTTCTTCATGTAGGGTGGGATCTACCCCCTGCCCCTTTCTCCACCCTTGAGATCGGTTCCCAGAGCACCTTCCAGGGCCTCCTGGTCAGGTCCCCATGAAAGGTAGGGAGTCTGGGTCCTGTCCCTCCCCCTCCAGACTGTTGTCCTACAGGCAGGGCCTACCTTGACAACTGTTCCTAAAGGTGGGCTTCAGTACTCCCAAGCAGGGACCCTAGCTCCAGATGACCTTCTCTGCTTCCCCATCCCTCAGCAGAACTGGTCCTGGGACCCCAATAACAGAGGAGGGGGGAGTCTCCCAGCCTCTCCCAATTTGTAGATCATCCTGTCTGCCCATCTGGATAACTGGCCAGTAGTTATCATCCTTTGTCTTGACTCTGCCTTATTTCCAGCTCCAGGTAGATGGGGGATGGGTGACTACAGGTGCTGGGGCATGGGATGGCACAGGAATCAGGGGGTTGATTTAGAGTGCCCAGAATCTGCTTGAAAAGTGCTTTCAATCTTAAGAGACTCTTAGAGGAAGAAGGAAGAGGCTTTTTTTCCCAGCAGAATCAGGAATTCCAAGGCAGGACTAAGTGGCAGTGACTCAGAGGGCCTCAGCAATTCAGAGGGAGACAGAGATCAGTCAGGGAAGGCTTCCTGGAGGAGGTGGGACTTGAAGGAAGGGGTGGGAGTTGGAGTTGTGAAGAGGTGGAAGTGAGGGCATTCTGGGCAGAAGGGATGCTGGGCAGACATGGCTTGTGCTCAGGCCTTGAGGGGCTCAGGCCGCCTGGAGTAGAGGGGTCAGAGGTGGGAGGGCTGTGAGGGTGGGTCAGCGGACTGAGGGCAGCCTGTGAGTTAGCCTCTGGGGATGGGTGTGTACAACAGAAGAAAAGGAACTCCAAAGAGCTATGGGGGAACTGAAGAAAGTAACAGTAACAACTATAGCTACTCTGGCCTGGTGCTAAGCAGCTTCCTGAAATCTCATTTACCCTTTGAGGTAAATATAACTAGCCCCATTCTACAAATAAACAATGGAAGGCTAGTTAAATGACAGTAAGAGGAGGTTGACCTTGGATTCCAACACAGGACTGTCTGACTCCCAGGCTCTTAAGCACTGGATGGAGGGTGGTTTGGGGAGAAGGGAGGTGGGTGGGGGTACATGGGGGGGCGCGGTTTATGATTGTGAATGAGTGGGACTGTGTGCAGTGTGCACGTGGGGGGAGGTATCCCTGCATTTCCCTCCCTCTTCCCTCCCTCGTCCCGTTCTACCTCAGAACAGACCCAGCCTGGGCAGGTGGGTGTGAAGAGGGGCCTGGGAATGAAAAAACTTCTATGCTTGTTGGAGCAGACAGCCCCAGACAAGAGTCACTGACCCCCCCTGCCAGTCACCGGAGCCAACTTCCCACTGGGTCAACTCTGCCCCCCGTCCCCATGCTGGCACACTTGCCAGGGCCCAGGAATGGTGGCTACCCTTGGTCCTGGGAGTCCTTGCCTTGCTGGTGTCACCTGCTCCACAGCTGCTGCCTATATACAACAGGGAGATGGGGCAGGCCGCCGGGCAGGGGCCTCCCCAGGTCGTCCTAGCTCTGCCACGTCACTGCTCCTCCCTGGGCCTCAGTTTCTCTGCTTCTGCAAGGCGGCGGATCAGATCAGCTCAGGAATCATAAACTAAGATGCCGAAGGGGCTCATAATGCTAATGAACAAAGCGGGCTGGCCATGTGTATGGAGTGGTGGGGACCAAGGAAAACGGCATGGCAGCCTCCAGGCCTGGTGACCTAGACCATCCCTCCCAGCTTCACTGGGGTCGGCGGGGTGGGGGAGCGGCTACTGGGACCTTGAGCCTCAACTCCATTCTTCAACTAAAGAATGGACATCATAATGCTTAACCCTCCCCCACGGAAGTGGGGAGAATAAACTAGGATGATTGATGGGAATCTTGTGGAGAAATGCCCCCCCTTTTGATTAATGCAATCCTTTGATTTGAGTGATGTTAGAAGTATTTGGCTCCAGGGGATCAAGTGAAGAGAACTGAAGAATGAGGAGGCCAGATAGTGGAGGACTGGATGAGAAATGGGGCCTGGGGGTAAGGGCAAGGCCGGGCAGAGCACCTCTGACCGGCAGCAGAGAGGTTTGGGAAAGAAGAGTCCCTCCAGGCCCTTGGCACCTGCCATCCTGATGGCGGCTGAGACTTCCACTCAGTTTGCCAGGAGTGAACTCAGCCCTGGACCCTGCCCTGCCCTCAGGGGACTTTGAGCCCTTGCAGTAACATCATTTAGAGACCACATGTCCTTGTGTGTTTTTCTTTCACCAGGTTGTAATTGGTGCATCACAATGAACACAGTAAAAAGGGAAATGAAGCGATTTACATTTGTTTGCGGAAGCCATTACCTCCTGGCTTGAGCATTGTGAAGATGGTCACCCCCCTTCGTTGCTCTATCTGTTCGATGGTCAAGACGAATCCTCCAGGGACGTGGAAGCATGCGGGCAGGTGGTCTGCAGACCCTGTGGAGCCGCAGCTCGGCATTTTTGCTAGCTGTGCGCATCTCCTCCAGGTTAGCCAAATCTCCATTTTCTCATCTGTGAAATGGGGGCGACAAATCTCCACCGTGTCTACCTCCTAGGACTGCTGTGTGGTCCCCAGAACTTGGTTTACAGAATGAGACAGTGCTGCCCTGGAAAGGGACTGTGCTAAGTGAGCCATTGGCCAGTGGCAACTCCGGAGAACGAGGGATGGTCTAGGGAAGGCAGGACACCTATCTTTAGGTTCTGCCTGAAACAGGAAACCTGGCCCGGGAGGTGGGACTGCTTTGGAAACAAGCTGCAAGTACTCTTCAAACCGCTGCAGCAGCGGCGATGAACGTGGGTTTACAGCAGGGAAGGGCAGGAAGGGAACCCCTGGAAGTGAGGGATGGGGACGCAGAACCTAGGTGGTCTTGGACAACATGGGGGCTCATGGCCCCTGGGCACCTGCAAGGTGGGGTGAATAGTGACAAGAACTCAGTCTTTTAGTTGGATGGACCTAGATTGGAAATCTCCTCTGCCACTCCTGTCTGGGTGACCTTGGGGAAGTTGCTTCACCTTTCTGAGCTTCACGCCGCCTGGGTTGCTGAGTAACAAACTGAAAGTGGGTGGCATGCACCAGAGCAAGTAATTAATTGCTGTTAATTGCTCCTATCCCCCACCTCAGACAGTCTTTGGTTGGTTTCCCGAACATTTTATACCCATTGTCCATCTGAAGCATGGATCATCTGCCCATTTCACAGATTTTCTCCTTTATTCGTTTAAGAGATTATCAGGATCTGCCAGGAAGAACTCACTGTGCGTGCGTGCGTGTGTGTGTGTGTGTGTGTGTGTGAGAGAGAGAGAGAGAGAGAGAGAGAGAAAGAGGAGGGAGGGGGAGGAAACTGTTACACCATGTGGTCAATGCTGTAATTACGGTGACTGTATTCTCCAAACCACAAATCAGGTCACGTGGTCTGACAGAAGCTATTTTCTTCCTCCACTGAAGTCCAAACATGAAATCACATGTAGTTACACATTCATTGAATCACCTTTTATTTTTTTAAAGAAGCAAATGACATGAAATTTGGATCATTCTTGACAAATCCCAGGATAGTCCTAGAAAATCACTAAAGCCATGACTGGGGCCCATAAAGAGCCCTGGCAGGAGCAGGAGGACTTTCTGGAGGAGGTGCTGCTTAAGAGGAGCCTTGAAGGCTGAATAAGAGGTCTTCAGACAGAGGAAGAGGAGGTGAGGCCTGAATGGCCTTAGGACAGGGCCTACCCTTCCTGCTCTAAAGACAAACCTACTAGGAACTGGGGATGCTGGCTACAGTCAGCAACTGGGTGTTTTCAGTTACTTTTCACTTTTTGTTGTTTCAGAGACCTCTGGAGGGAGGGAACAAAATTGTTACAGGCCAGTGTAACAACACACTACTATTGCATTTACTTGTCCTTTCTGCAGTGGACTGTGCATTCCTCCCAGGCAGGGGCCACCTCTGTCTTGTTCATCTCTGTGTCCCTCTACTTGTCCTCCCCCATAAGAATGGCATGAGGAAGACTATAGGAGAGGTACTAAAAAATGTCAAATAGGGGCGCCCGGGTGGCTGAGTCAGTTAAGCGTCTGACTCTTGATTTCAGCTCAGGTCTTGGTCTCAGGGTTGAGATCAAGCCCTGCCTCTGGTTCCCATGCTCAGTGTGGAGTCTGCTTAAGATTCTCTCCCTCTCCCTTTGCTCCTCCCCTACACACCTCCCTCTCCACCCCCCAGGGCACAGCACTCTCTCCCTCTAAATTAAAAAAAAAAAAAAAGTCAAATAAATAAATGAATAAAGTACCATTGACGAGCATTTTGTAGGTAGACAGTATCTATTTGGTGCTGAATCTGTTGAATTTCATTTCATCTGTTTTGTTAGCGAATGTGTGCGAGTTGCCCACCCTCTGCCTGGTGCTGAGCAGGGCCGTGGGGCTCAGCGGTGTCTGAGACAAAAGAGGGCCTGCCCACACAGAGCTTACGCTCTAGGGGGAGAGATGGGCAGTGGACAAGTAACTAACGGGGATGGAGGGGGATGTGGCATGTAGACCAGGAAGCCTGGTCTGGATTAGGGGTGTAGGAAAAGCCGCAGGAAGAAATGAAATTTAGCCTGAGATCTAAAGGATCACAATTAATGCTCAACTAACACTTATATATAGTGTTTCACATGTAACGGAGACCACCCTGAAGGCTTGGCATATTTTTTTTTTTTAATTTTTAAGATTTTATTTATTTATTTGACAGAGAGAGACACAGCGAGAGAAGGAACACAATCAGGGGGAGCGGGAGAGGGAGAAGCAGGCTCCCCGCTGAGCAGGGAGCCCGATGTGGGGCTCGATCCCAGGACCCTGGGATCATGACCTGAGCCGAAGGCAGACGCTTAACGACTGAGCCACCCAGGCACCCCAGGCTTGGCATATTTAACTCATTTAATTCTCACGAAAAACCTGTGAACTACAATACTATTATTGTTCCTATTTTAGAGATAAGGAAGCTGAGCACAGAAACGTTGACAAACAGGCCCAAGGTCACACAGCTTGTAAGTGGAAAGGCCCGCATTCAAAGCCGGCAGACTGGCTGAGTCTACACTCTTATCAAAGAATTAGTCAGGTAAAGGGGAAGGTGGGGCATACCATTTAGTACAAGAGGTGAGGTTGAACATCAGGGCAGGGAATTTATCCTAAGATCAATGGGAAGCCATTGGTAGTTTTAAGCAGGAAATGAGCAGATGAGGTTGCATCAGAGGGAGCAAAGTGGGAGGGAGGTAGAGAGAGCAATTAAGAGACTGTGAACATGGGCCACGGTGGAGACAAGATGGCAGCTTGTATTGGCAATGGTGAAGAAGAAGAAGAAATGGGGTTGCATTGGATTTAAAAAACATCTGGAGGCAGAACCAATGGGACTGGCTCTCGGATGGGATGCGGGTACAAGGGGCTGGTGTCAGATTTCTGGACTGGACATGTGAGTTGGGGACACAGGAGGAGGGAGGGAAGGAGATCTGGGTAGAAGAAATGAGTTCAGCCTCTGACTTGTGGAGTCGGATAAAGCCTCTGTCTTGGGACAGCCAAGGGACATATTAAGTGGGCAGTGGAGAGGCCACCTGGGGCTGAGGAAGGGGTGTGGGCAGGGGAGTTGTCAGCACAAAGAAAATCCCTGAAGCTCTGAGAGGTGTGGGTGGATCCTGAGGGGATGGAGAAACAGGGCATCTTGATAGTCTTCCTCAGAACTTCCTGGGGTGTGGTTAGAAATGCAGGTCAGCTTCACCTAGTCCCATGGAGGCAAATTCCCTGGGTGGGGCCTGGGCCTCACCTCCTTACAGGCTTTCTGGGTGACATTGAACTGGAGGGCCTTGCGGCCAGCTTGGTGAACAGCAACTCTAAAGACGTGAACAGGGTAGGAAGAGGTAGCTATCAGGGATGGGGAGTTACCCCAGCTCACTGCTGCCCCCCCAAATGCTTTGGATTTGCAACTCCATTGATGAGATGCCAGATCCCAATCAGCCTGGGCAGGAGGATGATGGCTCTGTGACCTGACTGGCCTCCCTTCCCCTCGACCCTCCCACAGCTCCTTCACCTTCTTATGGCCTTCTTGCTTCACCAGGCCCTTAAGATAATGTCCAATCTGTGGAGCTTCTCCCAAGAGGTCACCTATAATCTACTCCTAACCCACTTCTCCAGTTTTCTTGCTCATTCTTTCCTTCCTGCTATCTCTGCCCTTCTCCTCCTGGCCCCTGCCTCCCACTCATGCAACATTCAGCTTTTCCTGAGCACTTCCCATGTGGCCTTTGCATGGGCTGTTCCTTGTGCAGAGCATGTCCTTTTCCCCACCCCAGTCCCACCCATTCCCCCTGATCCTGCTCTGAGGCTGCCTCTCCCAAAAGCTCCCTCATTTTGCTCCCCTCTTACTGTAGGCCATAGCACTTGCCCTAGGCCTCCGCAGCAGGCACTCAGCTTAGCCAGCTCCTGGACACAGGGAGGGGCATGCGGATCATCTCCAAACATGGCTGTACACCTCTTGAGTGTAGACTCATGTCTCTTTCAACCCTGCTTCTCCCTTACCAGGAGCTTGGTGCCTGGCACAGAGAAGAAGCTCACAGGACTTCATGTGGATGGAAATGGTCTTCTAGAGCAGAGATTAGCATGAGTAAGGTTCTAGGGGGCTTGTTTAACCTGCTTAAGACTCAGAGCATATTCAAGGACTTTTAGATCATTGACCACAGGAACATAGATTATAAAGGATAATTTGCTGGTGGATGCTGATTCCCTGGCCAAACTGGTGGCAGGGCTGGAGTATGCACTAAGAAGTCACAAGCCCCTCTTTGAACATGGCCTGTAGTTTGGGCCTGGGACCACCACTACCAGGCTCATTCCTGTCTGATGGTACTCCATCCGGAGCTGTCACTTGGGCACATCTAGGAGTCAGGAGCCCAGTCCCATCCCCCAGCATCTCTTTCTTCTTCAGGCCTCAGCATCTTTCCCCCCTCTGAGACATGAGTGGGCTAGCTGAAAACCCCTTTCCCCCCAGCACAAAGTTACCCTTTAGGGGACTCGGGATGAGTCTCTCCTACTGTCATATGTCCAGCTTGGCCTTTCTGCCTCTCTTGGCTCTGCTCTGGTTGCTCATATGCTTTTTGAACTTTGTTCCTACAGTTAATCTTGAGCCTCAGAAGGTCCTTAGGAAACTACCAATCTACTGTTTTCTAAATTTGCCCCAGCCTCACGCCAGGCCCACAGAGTCAGGATCTCCAGGGGAGGGGCCTAGTGATCCACATCATTAGCAAGTTCCTCAAGGCTCACTAATCAAATCCCCCCCTCCCCTGGCCCATCTCTCCTTATTCAGGATGGTTCATAGAGGGCAAAAAGCCCCTCTGCCTAAAGCAGTCAGATCTGAGCACAGACTCCGCTTAGCTCTCAGTGAGACTCCCAGAAGTCATTGCATCTCTCTGAGCCTCATTGTCCCCATCCATTTAATGAGGATGGCCACTATAGTCTTGTCTAACTTGCAGGGCCCTTGAGATGGTTGAAATGACACTGGCGATGGGAAACTGAGGCTCAGTGGGAGAAGAAATCTGTAAAGGTCATCCACCCCTTCATCTGCCAGTTCTGGGCCATGCTCTGGGGATTCAGCGGGGAACAACTTGTTGGGGGAGATGACATTCTAGTAAACAATGAGACCAGTAAATGAACCAGATAATCACGATAAAGGAAATAAAGGGGTTTTCGAGAGTCGGGGCAAAGGTGGGGTGGGGTGGGGTGGGGTGGCAAAGGCCTGCCCAGGAGCTCAGGAGGGGTCACTCCGGCGGAGACCTGGTTGTCGGGGGAGCCGTCTGGGGAGGCCCTGGAGGGTTGTCATAAGCCCAGAGGCGGCAGAGCCCGGGGGCCCCCTTCGGTCCCGGCCAGGGCGCTCCCCGGGGCCCCCGGAGGCGCGGCGGGCGCGGGTCTTTGTCTCCCTCATTTTCTCCGAAGCCTCTCGGACCCCCAGCGCTGTTCCCTCTTTGACCTCGAATAACTTGTTGGCTTCCCCCGGGCTTTGTTTCCCCGGGGGTCACCGCCTCCCGGACGCCCGACAGCCGCCCGGGGCCCTCGTGGGTCCCGCATCTGACACCCGCTCCGGCCCCCGCCCCCTACTCGCTCGGAGACAGGGGTCAAAGGCAGCCCGCGTCACGTGGTCGCCGAGCAGCACCGAATCGGCCGGGAGAGCCGAGGGAGAATCCGGGTGGAAGCCGAGAAATCCAGCCCCGATAGCAGCGCCCGGTCCCGCCCCGGCCCCCGCCCCGGGGCGCTCGCCACACGCCCGCTGGCCGCCCGGGCCTCCGGAGCCGATCTCTGGCCGGCACCCACGCTCCATCACGGGATCGAACCCGGCTCCCACCGCCGCGATTCGGGGAGGTAGGCGCCGCGGCGGGCGAAGGGAAGGGGAGACGGGCCGGGGGCCCTGGGCGCGCGGGCTCGCCCCTCTGTGCCCCACCGGCCTGCGGGGCGCGCAGCAGCGCGCCCCAACTTCCAGTCTTCGGGGAGACCCCCACCTCCCCGCCGCGGGACCGCCGGACGGTGAGGGGGGGGACTGCGAGCTGCCCCAGCACAGTACCGGGGGCCGGGACTGGGGGCTGGGCACCGGGCGGGAGGGGGAGGGGGACAGCGGGCGGGAGGCGGAGCGGGCGGTGGCGGCGGCTGCGGCGTGGAGCGGGGGTGGGAGCGGCGGGAGGCGGCCGGCGAGGGGTTAACCCCGGCCGGGGCCAGAGCCCGGCGGCGCCCGCACGGCCCGGGGGGGAACCCAGGCGTCCCGCGGCTGGCCGGGAGCTCCTCCTCCCCCGGGGGGGGGTGCCCCAGCCTGGGCAGGTAAGAGGCTGGGAGGGCCGGGGCCAGCCAGTCCCCTGTCGCTGGGCCGGCGGGGCCCGAGCCGGGCGTGCAGGCCGCGCGGGGCCCAAGCGGCCGCCGGCGCAAGTTTAGTGCGGGCGGGCGCCGGGCGGGCGAGCCGAGTCTGCCGGGGCCCCGCGCACCGGGGTGGGAGGACAAAGGGGTGGGGGGCCGCGCGGGGGCCGGGGGCAGGCCAGGGTGCGGGCGAGGGCAGCGCGGCAGCTGTAGGTCACGGATAATGTCACTCACGAGGAATGCCCCCTCCCCCTCCCCTCCTCCCGAACAGGGGAAACTTTTGTCTGGCTAGGGAGGGGGTTAGAGGCCGGGTCCCCGCTCGGGGCAGGGTAAGGCAGCCGGACCGGTTTTCTCGGGACTGCGCGGCCTGGTCTCTAACTCCCTTCCTCCCTCAGGTTCTCGGAGCCAGGAGCCTCCGTTCTGAACGCTGCTCCTGAACACCCTGGGACGGGGTGAGGAGGGGGCGCCGGTGGACGCGTGGGCTCTGGGACAGGCCGGGAATCTGGGAACTGGGCTCCTGGCTCTGCTTTCCCGGATTCGAGCACACGGGTCAGCCAGGAGCCAAGCCAGGCCCAGGGGATTCAGAACCCCCCCACCCCCCAACCCCGTCTACCCCAGCTCTGTACTCCTCCCCACCAACCCCCAATCATTCAGGATGGCCTCGGGCAGTACTGCCCCCTGGTCTGAGGTGCAGACTGACCTGGGTGTCTGTCACTTCCCAGCTCTGTGACCTTGGGCTGGTTCCTTACCTTCCCCTCACCTCAGTTTCCTTACCTGTAAAATGGCGAAAATATAGTTATCTTCTAGAATAAAGTTGAAATGAGAACCAGTGGTACCTCAGTAAAGGGTGGCATGTTTCTATTCAACAAGTATTTACTGCATGTTTACTATGTGCCAGGCACTGGGCTACTTGCTTTACATACCTTATTTTATTCAATTCTCCCACTTTACTATTAACCGCATTTCACCAAGAGGGCAACTGAGGCACAGGATGGTGAAGGTCACACAGGTGGGAAGTGGTGGAGCTTGGATTTGACTCTCCTCCCCCAGCCTGAGTCTCAGCTACAGAGCTCTGTAGGGTCCTCCTGTGACTTGAGCTCACAGTGTCATTTTCAGTTCAAGTTGCGAGGATCCTGTCCCCTTTCCCCGTTACCCTTACCCCCAGCTGATGCTCCTTCTGCCTGGTACTGGTGCGGGGTAAGATCTGGTGCCCAGCTCTTGTTATTGTGGGCAGCTGGAGCAGAAGGGGAGTCCACTGGAGCCTGGGCCCGGAGCTCTGTGATGGTCCAACTTCGGTTGCTGGCTGGGTCCGTGGCAGGAATGCTCTCCCAGTGCGGGGGGTGCAGGGAGGAGCTGGTGTCCCTGGCTTCAGCTAGGGACAGCTGGTGGCTTTGTCAACAGGCCTCTCCCCAGCACCCAGGGGACGGCAGAGCCTTTCATCTCCATTCATACCAGGTCACTTTCAGATCAGCAGGGGGCGGAGGTAGGGCCAAGAAGTGGAGTCCTTGGGGCGACGAGAGACATAAGGCCAAGGGATTTATATCCCAGGTGTCCTTTTCTGTGAATCATCAGCAGGGTCCTTATTACTGAACTAATGGGCTGTTCTAGGTGCTCCAGCCCCAAAGGTCCCTGAGGACAGTGATGGGGGGTGACTTTGAGCCAGTGTCAGGATTACAGAATCCTATTGGAAAATGCATGTGTATATGGGATTTCTGAGCCTAGGACGCAGTGTAGGCCCGTGAGTGAATGTGTGGGGTGACCCAGACTTCCACTGGCTTTAATGCCCTGTGCTGGCCCAATCTTTTAGTGGGGGTACCATCTCATGACTGCTGATCAGCCTCTGATTGGGGGCCTTGAGTAATTTTTTTTTAAATGGAAAACAACTTGTTAGCTAATAAATGACATCTTAAAACAATGGAATGGGGTAGGTAATGAAAGTTCTTGGGAGATGCAAGTTTGGGCGTTACTGTTCGAGCTGCTCTGGGGGCTGTGCCCATACTGTCTGGGATTTGCAGGGTCTGCAGGCCTTTGCTAGACTCCACGAATAGGGGGCCCTCCTGGGCCGACAGATCACTGTTAGCCTATAGGAACAAGAGTGGAAATTCCACTACTAGCTGGACTTTGAGGGGACTCAGAAATGTGGGGCAATGAGTGGAGGGGCTGGATGGCTGAAAGGAGTCCTGAGGGATGGGGATGACCCTTGGCATGTGGCCACACGATCCTTATCATTGTGATCAGAGAAGGGAGAGAAGCCTCTGGGAGAATCAACGGTGAAGGGTTGGAGCCAGCAAGCAAGAAAAGATGGATAGTGAGCCTCTTGTCAACAAGGGCCATGCAAGAAGCAATTTTAAATCACAAGTTGAGGATGTGGTCGAGTATGGAATCATAGACTGGGGGTTGGCCCAGGGGCCAACTGAGAGACTCTGCATCTGAGAAACGTGGAAACGGGCTCTAGTCTCAGCAGCCCTGAGCTCTCTCTGCCCTGGGCTTTGGGACTGCTCGACCTGTCTTCCATACTTTGGGACCAGTGCCAGGCCTACAAGTCCCTAGAGATTGGGCAGACTTCTGCTGGCTTGGAATTTGGTTTTGGGTATGGCTTGAAATATCTGGACTGTTTGGAGGACTTGGACGTGCTTTATGTGAAATGGAACATTAGGGTAATTTGTTAAATATGTATGGAAACTGTCTGCGGAGTGGGGTGATGGGGAAATGAAATGGGGTGAGGTGCCGCTTGTTTCTCAGTGGAGAGGCTGCTGGTCTGATGGGGGAGGGAAGACGAGGATCAGTGATGGTAAAGAGGCAGGACGTGGTCAGTGATAGATGGGCTTTGGAAGGTCAGTAGAGGGGAAAAGCTCTTTTGGTTGTTAATGTCGGCAGGGCTTCCTGGGGGAGGAAGTGTTTGTGAGGATGCAGGCTAGGGGAAGGGGGGGCAGTGGGAAGCAAGATTGGGTTGTGGGGTATTTGCAGCATCCTGCTCAGGAGTTTGGGTTTTATTCTGTAGCCGGTGGAGAGGACGGAGGGTTGTAAGCAGCTCCTCGAGTCGATGCCTGTTACTGTGTCTCGTGCCAGGCTCCTTACAGACGCTCCACTGAAATCTCACAATACCCCTGCAAAGTAGCTGCTGCCGCTAGGAACCCCCACCCCTGCCCATTTTCAGATGGGGAAATGGAGGCTCCGAGGGGTTGAGTCACGTACAGAGCTGTATTGGAACGCAGGCCGGAACTGTTTCTGCCCTAGCGTGCCGTTCCTCTCAGAAGTCATTTGGCCAAAGATGATGGCAAGACTGGGTGGCGTTGAGACCCACTGAGGGATGATGCTAATTGTGGTCCAGCAGAGAGCTGACCAAAGCCCGACACAGGCCATAGGGCTGAGGAAAGGAGGAGGAGGCTGCAGGACTTGGTAGCTGCCTTGGGGATTGGGGTCATTACGGGTGACCTAAGGTTTGGGGAAGGACCCTTAAGTGGCAGTGTCACTGCTTTTGAACCCCTGCAGGGTTCTCTGTGGGCAGAGGGCATAGCCTTGCCCCCGTGCCTCTGAGGCCAGGGACAGCACCAAGGGGGACAGGAGGCTAACAGGGGAATAGGATACCTGGGGAGGAGGCAAGATCTCCATTGCTAAAGGTATGCAGTGAGACGGGAGAGGGGGGAGGGAGCAGAGGGCCTGTAAACCAGCAGGGTCAGGCCTAGGTGACCTCTCTTAGTTCCCTTTTCTCTCGAGAATCTCAGCAGTTGGGGTGGTGCTCGGCCCACTTCCACCCCCTGTTTTTCTCATAGCTCTCCAGAGCTGCCCCTTCCTGTGCTTCTTGGGAAGTTCCCTATACTTGCCTGGCCTGCAGTGCTCTGCCTGGGAGAGTCCTTACCCCGTGGAATACACTCAGCACAGCTGATCTTCCAGGAGCCCCTTGGGACGTCTGGATCAGCTGCCAAAGCCTGAGCTGCCGGGGACTGTGGTTTCACAGAGGACTGGAACCTTCTGCTTCCATTTTCCGGTCTGTGAAATGGGTTCAGTCTCTCTTTCCTCAAATGTGTGGAAAGAAGGCTGAATCACGAATCAGTCGGAATCAGTAGGAGTTGGAGGAAAGGGCCAGTGAATTTGAAAGTGAGGAGTGGGAGGGCTGGGGTGGGGGCAGGGCTGTCCCCCTCCTTCCCTGCAGTAAAGGTTAAAGCAGGGTCTCCTGGTCCTGGGGGGGGGGGCGGTTGTCACCAGCAGAGGTGTTTTCTCCTGCCCGTGGGGCTGATACAAAGTTCTGCCCATTTGCTTCAGCTTGGAAGCTTGGAGCTTGGTAGAAGGGAGGGACATGGATGTCTAGGACTGTGTGGCCTCTGGGCCAGAGCCAGTCTGCCACAAGGAGTCACAGAGGGGACCAAAGCTCTTTTCTAGATGGAGGAGTGTTTATATTAAGTTGCCTCCTAGCCCTTTGTATTTCTCCCTGTTCTATTTCTTAATACAGATTGGATTAATCTAATCAAAATATAGATTGCAAATGAGCATTTATTTATTTGAGGGCAAGGTCTAGGGAGTAGCCCACTATGTGACCCTGTGCCCCATCCCCCATTCCTCTCAACCCTCAAGCAGAACCTGCCTCTTGTCCTTTCCTGCGTGAGCATCTCTGTTCCTGGTGAGGATACAGCGCGCCAGTCACTTCCCCCCCCCCGCCCCGCCCACCCCCGCCCCCAGTCCTCCCCAGCCAGGGCCCAACTCCAGTGTTACCTGTTCCGTACAGTCATCCCTAATGCCACAGAGCTGGCCTTGCCTGCTCCCTGCTTTGGCATGGGCCAGAGCCTGTTACATGGCCCCGTCACCGGGCCCTTCACACACCTGGCTTTGAATGCTGATTTCTTAAGGACATGCCTCATTTCTTCTAGGCTCCATGCTTTGGAGGCAGGCGCTGCATGTGGGCCATTCCTACACCAGCGGTGGTGGGCGGCATTGCAGAGTGGAGTCCAAAGTTGGGGGTTCGAACCCCAGCTCTGCCACCATTAGCTGTGGGATCTGGTGCAAATTACCTAAATCTTAAATCCCTTTTGGGCATTGGTTTTCTCAACTGCAAAATGAGGATAGTAATCATCCTGCTTTGCTAGGAGAGTTGAACAGATCGATGCCTTACCCAGAGGAAGAGCCCAGTCAGTAGGAGCTCTTCAAAGATAACAGTGGGTATTATTATTGTTTATACCTAGGGGGTGGGCTGTCCCTTCAGAGATGGAGGGAAGAATCCTTGGAGTTTGAGTTCCTGAACTTTCTAATAGCCTGAGAAGGCTTGTTCAGAAGAGGAAACTGAGGCCCAGAGAGTCAGGGCAATTTGTATGGGGTGTGGGTGCTGGCGTTCTTACCCAGGAAGCCTGACAGGATTTCTTCTCTTTGTTACACCTGTTTTTCCTCTTCTCTCCCTTCGTCAAGGTTAAGGTGCGCAAGTTGTGCGGGCCCAGTTTCCTCTCTGGTGGCCACGTGGAATGGTGTCAGATAAGTTGGCCCGGCTGGCAGGTCCTGTGGCCGTCCTCAAGACGAGGGACGCATACCCCAGACAGTGCACACTGTGGGCTGGAACCTCCAGAGGCCTCCCTCCTGGCCTCCCTGTGCCCTGGAAACAGGGACGGGATGATGGCAGGGAGAGGTGACCTTGGGGTAGGCCTTGAGGCAGGTGAGTAGGACACAGACAGCGCTGGGAGCTAGGCTCGGAAGGGAGGAAACACTCAGAGTCAGCCAAGATGGGCGGGGTCGTGTCTGGAGGTGTGGAGCCGAATCCCAGCGCTTGGAGACTCTGGCCTCCTTCACAGCTGAGGTCTGGCTGTCTGAGGCAGGGCTGGGATCCTCCTCACCCCTCGGCCAGCCGGGGGTCGACCTGTCTGGGCAGGCCTGCAATGGCAGTCGGGCGGCGGAGGTCTGCTGCAACTGCGCCGTGGGAGAGCCGCCTCTGGTCTGCGCTGCCTGCCCAGGCGGAGGCCAGGTGAGGAGAAACGGATGTCATCATCACGGCGCCTTCACTCAGGCCTCCCTGTCTGCCCAGGTTCCCTTTTCCTCTCCTTACATCACGGCAGCTCCTGCTTAAGCTCTTACAGGAGGCTTAGCGTCACGTACTCGTGAGAGCTCTTCCCGGTTCACCTGCAGGCTAAGTCATTGGTCCTCAAAGTCCGGATCTGCACCAACTGCCCTTGCTGGAGATGCAAATTCTCTGGCCCCACCCCAGACCTACTGAATCAGAAACGGGGATGAGGCGGGAAGGAGGGGCCCAGCAGTCTGTTTTAAGGAGCCTCCAAGGGATTCAGGTGCATGCTAAAGTTCAAGAAACACTTGGTTAGATAATTAAAAAAAAAGATGCTTCTCTCCTTGGGCTCTCAGCATACTCGGACACCCAGCATACATTGAAGACCCGGAGAAAAGCCCAGTTTCTCTTTACCCTGTCTTCAGGGAGCCACCATCTTGTAACAGCTTCCCATCTCCAGGAAGCAAGCTTGTGACACAGTGATGAGGCTCAGTAGAACCCCAACACAATTATAGGAGACGGTGCTGGGGCCACTCAAGGAAGGCAGGATCAGGGGACTTGAAGGGTAGGGGGCTTTGTGGGTGGCAAAGGTGGGTGCCAGGAACAAGCGAGCTGTGTGCTGGGGCTGGAATCAGGCAGAGCCTGGGTCCTGCTCCAAAGAAGCGTGTGTGCTGGGGGTGAGGCCGCACGCATGTGTGTGCGATGACGGTGGTCAGACGTGGTCTGAGAGGGCTAAGGGGCCTTAGCTGTCACCAGCCCCATGCCTTTAAGCATCTCAGTCATTTTAATGATGATGATCATAAAATTGCCACTCAACATTTTTTGAGAGCTTATCAATGCTTACTAGGCATAAACCTATAAAGCAGGCACTATTATTGGCCCCATTTTTTAGATGAAAATACTGAGGCCATATAGCCATAAGGTGGTAGATCTAGGAATTCTGCAGAATTCTGTAGGGGTGCTTAGAAGCACGATTTCTTTGGAAGAAGGGAGGTGGGGGATTGTCTTGGAGTGTTTGTTTAGCGGGCACAACATAGACTGGTTTTTTAAAGATGCAGAAACGTATATACTATCAAATGAGTGAATTAGGTTTTGGCGGGGGTGGTGGGATTGTGTTGGGGTGAGTAGGGCTGAAGCCTCCACATTGCGGCCTCCACTGCAGACCCTGTCATTCCTCCTGTCGTCTGGATAGCCATTTGAGACACACAGACACTCACTCAGTGCTGAGTTCAGGATCCCACAGCTAGGGCAAGAGAGAAAATCAGAGAGAGAAGAGTGGGTCTCCTCTGGTTCTAGCAGGAGGGGTGGGGATGGGGGTCAAGATCAGAGCCCACTGTCTAGCCTGCTGTTCTTTTCCGCCTCGGTGTCCCCAAGGAGCCCAGGAGCTGGAGGGCTTTCCTGACACTGTGGGAGCCTCTCCATTTCTCAGCGGGGAACCGAGGAGCAGGGACTTGCCCACACAGGGCCACACACAGTGTCATGATTGGGACCAGAAGCCAGAGCTATCTCTGTTCTGACCAGGGAAGGGTTTGTTTCCCGAACACTGTCCCTGCCCCCCACCCCGTCTCAGGCAGTCTGGGTAGCCGTCGCCCTCGGAGTGGCCCAGAGCGATGCTGGGGGCAGAGACGGGTGTGTCCTAGGGGAGAAAGCTGCCAAAGAGAGGTGGGGCAGTGTCCAAGGGAAGAACACCAAGAAGCCCAAACCCCAGACGGAAACCAAGTGTGTTTTCTAGGTCCTGAGAGGATATCTGGAACAATGGAAGTAGGATGGGGGAAGTTGGACTATAAAAAGGGCTTCTTGATATCCTTTAAAAAAAAAAAAGTGGTCTTTAGGTTTGACTTTTGTTTCTCTGAAGGATGTTTATGTAACTTCCTGAAAGTAGGATCCCAGGGCTTCGTGAAGTTTGTCATGCTGCTGTTTATATTTTCAGGGCTTTGAGCTGGGAAGGACTTGATAGGGTGGTCTCCCCACTTTACAATTGGTGGATTCTGAGAGTCAGGAGGGGCCTACTTGAGGTCCCGCAGTGAGACAGCAGAAGACTTGGCCCCGGAGCCGGGGTCTTCTGGTGCCTTGCAAGGGGCTGTCGTCTTTTGACTCACTACTCCCTGGGCTCTGGCTGGCACAGAAGCTGGGCAGGGGCTGTGGAGGGGTCCCCTTGGGAAACACTAAGAGCTGTGGACTTAGGCAAGGCCAGGACTGGTCTCTAGCGAGGTGGGCTCACTGGGTGCTGACTCGTGGGGTGGGCGAGAGGCTGGGATGGTATGCTTAGTGATGCCACCCCCGTCCAGATGCCACGGCCCAGCTGTGCACCGTCTGCCTGGCAGCTGTGAGTCACACCCAGTGGGTGCAGAGGCGAGGGCTATTGTATTGTGATTTCTTCTGTTCTCTCAGCCCCGAAGGGATGACTAGGCCCTGAGCCCTGATTCGTGCCCACGCCTATGAACTTAAGCAGCTGTGAGTTTAGACTTCATGTTTACAGATATGAGCCGTCCCAAAGGGCTTGGGGGAGTCCTGTTCCTCTGCCACCTATCTCTCGATCCTGTGGATCCTGTGATCTTGACTCATCCGTCTCACCAATGCAGAAGTCTGTGTGCCCCGGAGATCATGCACGACATTTTGGCGGCATTCCTCTGCATTCTTTTTCTGCAGAGAGAGTCTGTAGGTTTCATCAGGTTGTCAGAGGACTCAGTGTTCCCCCAGGTGCTGACAGGAGGGCAGGAGGCCATGGGCCTGCGCTGCAGCGAGCAGGTTGCTGACGAGGCGGCATGGCTGTAATATTCTAGGAGACCATAGGCCGGCCGCAGCAGAACACGACGGTTCAGAGTGTGGTCGCGGAGGCCGGTGTAGGGTTCTAAATCCTTCACTTAGGAGCTGTGTGACCTTGGCTAAGTGGCTGTGTCCGTGCCTCAGTTTCCCTCTCTGTAACACGGGAGGAATAATAATAGTTATCTCATGGTGCCACCAGCTTTTAAAATAAGATAATCCATGAGAAGGACTTATCCCAGTGCCTGATACAAAGTAATCACTTGGTAAAAGTGTGCTATTATTATTAGTCCCAGCTCTGCGATCCTGTTAAGTGCCTTACCTTGGGGTCTTAGTCTCCAACTTTGGCTGTGTACTCTGTATTGGGCTTTCCAGGAGCTGCAAGGCAAGGTGGGAGAGTAGGGGTAGACAGGGAGGGAGGGAGAACCCTCTCTGTATTTCTGGGACTCTCTAGCCCAGGCCCTCCCTGGTGCCTTGAACATGGCTTTGTCCTGAGGCAGGCTTAAATAACCAGCCAGGCCCGGCCAGGCAGGAGACAATTCTTAACCTCGTTTTGTCCTCCACTGTCTCTTCCTCTGATGGAGCTGCTGCATTAGCTGACCTGTTCCTCAAGCTCCAGGGATGAAATCGAACCTGTGCTATGCTGCCGCCCATTGATTTAATCTGGAGGTTTGCTGGGCAGGGGGCCCCTCCTCCTGCCACCTGGGGACAGACAGAGCTGATGCCTCTTGCCTGCTTTGGGGACAGACACAGGAACTCCTCTTTAGTGGAAAAGGCAGGCCATAGGCTAGGGACCCCTTGATCCATGGCCCCTGTGTTTCCAGCAGGTATGCCTACCCCTCCCCAGGATTCCCTCGCAGGCGTACTCTCCCTATCCTGCAGCCCGCACCCATCTTTCTCTCCCCAGAAGCCTTCCCGGGGACCTCAGCTGCAGGGAAGTTGGCTTCCACTGAGCTTCACAGCATGTTCTGTGACACAGCATGTCCCTTTCAAGAAAACAGAGGCCACACAAACTGGCAGGCCACATCTGCCCCACGGGCAGGTTCTGCTTAGCCCATGCCAAAAACTGAGCTGATTGCCAAGAGGAGATTTTTACCTAAAAATCCTGATTTCTGGCTTTACTTCACAAATTTGGAAGATCAGAATACCTCGAGCCTGAGTTCTTCGCACACTCACCTGGTCTTTCTGGCCATCTAGACATCTGAGTTTGTAACCCTATCCTGCAGGCATGGGCTGCTTTCTCTCCTGTGTCATATAGTGTTGTTCCTCGTCTGTCTGCTTTGTGAGCTCTTTAACGATGGGGGGGGGCGGGGGGCTGGCTCATCTCTGCTCAAAGCATCGTGCTCAGGCTCAGGGCCGTGTACACAGCAGGAGCAAATTAAGTGTTTCTTTTATGAACGAAGGGGTGGCAGTCGTGCTCCCCACCAGCTGGAAAGGTTCTATTTAATCGAGGCCTCTGGATCCGCCTGCCCTGTGGCCCTTGAATCCTCCTCCCAGATAAGCTGTGGCTGCTTAGCCACTGACCCAGGCAGCTTCTTAAGCTGTGGATAAACAGTCGCTGAAAGTGTTGTCCCATACTGTGGAACATTTCACTTGCAACCACCCCACATTTCACTCTCCCAGGGGGCTCGGAGGAATTTGGGGGGAGAGGGAGGCGGGGATCGTAGCCCTCAGATGGCACCAAGTCCAGACCTCTGTGTCCTGGGGGGACGGGGGGAAGGGAGGCATCAGTTCAGGTGTTTACTGGACTGGGCCCTCTTTCGAGCCTGTCTCTGCTTTATTCTGCTCCTAGAGTACATGCTTTATCCATCCGCTCCTTTGTCCAGCTGTCTGTCTGTCCAAGGTTTATTTCACTCTTTCGGTTGAAATCCTGACCAGCCCTAAGGCCAGCTAAGCTAGCTCCTCCTGGAGGAGGTCTTGGCTGAGAGGTTGTAGTTGTTCTGGGTACAAGAAAAAGCTGGGAAGCTATAAAAACTGCATGGAGATTTCTGTCCCCCATCTTTGGTTCCTTCAGTCTAAGGTACAGCCTCCCTCTCCCCACAAGGTTCAGACATGTGGCTCTGTAGCCAGGTTTTGAGGACCCTGTCTTAACTCATGAAGCCCAGGCCTGGCGGGGGGACCCCTGGCTGGTAGCTGTGCTGTGTGACGTCAGCATGCCCCTTTCCCTCTCAGGGCTTCTCTTTGCCCTCTGTGTGCTAACGTGCTGGGTTCTGTTCAGTAGTTGTCGCTGAAAGGGCCTTATGAGCCATCCTTGGAGAAGATGATAGAGGGGATCAGCATAGGTGCCGGTGTCTGGGTAGGGGTGAGGCCCTCCGTCACTGGCCAGGCCCAGAGAGCTTTCACATATTTCAGGTAATCATGGGAGGAGGGAGGCTAGAAAGCCTGGGTCAGAGTGGGCAGGGGCTATGCCCTGGCTGGCAGGCCCCACAGGGAGGACCTGAGCCCAGGGAAGTTGGAGGTCTAGCCTGTGTGGCCCAGTGACCTGGCCACAGGCTGAGGGGTGCCCCAAGGCTTCAAGTGCAGGCCTGGACAAGCCGTTTACAGATGGGTAAACTGAGGTACATAGAAGGCACTCTCCCAGCGTCACACACAGGAGCGTAGAAAGTCAGGCTCAGATTCAGGTCATCTGACTCCCAGGCAAGGCTACGCTCCTCTGTCCCCACCTCCCTCTGCAGGGTCAATGCCAGATCACCCAGCTGGGACAATCGTCTGATTGTCTGTGTCAGCCTCCAGGCTAGGGACTGGAAAAGTGAAGCCACCGTCGTCACAGCCACCCTGGAGGCATGAAACCGGTTGGGTGTGCAAATTATCCCTCAGACATTCTCCATCCCATTTTTGTTGTTGTTTTTCCGTAAACTGTCTCTGACGGGCCAGCCCCCTTGGTGCCCATTTCCGCCTGGCACTGGGCTTCATGCTCTTTATTCTGAAAACAAAGCTTCCTTCTGATGGCCCTCCCCCTGCAACAGGAAAGGGGCAGGCGTGGCACTGGGCTGCGCCCCCCACCTCCTCTTGCTGGGAGCACGGGGCCACCTTTGTCAGAAGCCGGACCCGGACCCGGCAGCCCTGGGGGGCTGGGAGAGGGGGTAGGCCAGACCCTGCTCCTGCTGGTGGCAGAATCCACCCTGTGGGCCCCGCTGTCAAGGCCTCCCCCGGTGGCCAAAAGGGTGGGCACAGGTATCAGACAGGGACCAAGGTAAAGTCCTTCTCTGGTCCAAGCAGTTAGTTGTCCCGGGACAGAATGGAGATCTGGCCAGGAACTGTTCATGTGACAACCGTCAGGGTTTCAGCTGCCACAGATGATCGGCCTCCAAGTGACACTGGTCTCCAGGGGCTGCAGAAACCAAAAGATGTGTTCAGACGAGGGAGGCAATGGTCCGTCATTCAATAACTTTTTTTCAAGCATTTACTTTGTTCAGACACTTTTTCTTGTCCTGGGACATGGCAATGAGCAAAACAGACCAAGCCCTGCTTTGGACGTGGGGCTGACATTCTAGTGATGGGGTAGAATCAACAAAGCAACAGATACTAGTTCAACACTGGCTGTTTGTCAGGTGGCGAGAGGGGCCTGGAGGAAAACTAAAGCTTGGTTGGCGGTAAAAAGAGTGATTTGAGCAAGTGGCTCTGCTGTGTCTCTGGTGAGAGGGACAGCAGGCTCCACGAGGGCGGGGGAAGCCACGGCATATCTGGGGAAGAGCATTTCGGGCAGAGGGAACAGCAACGTAAAGGCTTTGAGGCGGGAGGGTGTGGGGTGTGTCTGAGGGGCAGGAAGGAGACTGGTGTGGCTGGGATGGAAGGAAGAGCCATCCTGGCAGGAGATGGGGCCGGAGGGAGTATGGAGGGGCAGACTGCAGGGCCCTCTGGCCCCCCGAGGGGTCTTTGGTGTTTAGTGTGAGTAAAGGGGAAGCTGCTGAGGGGCTGGGGCTGAGGTCACACTCACTTCAGCACACATCTGGGAAGGATCGAGTGGGCCACTGCCTGAGAAGAAGCAGGATGCCCAGCCAGGAGGCTTCTGTAGTCACACGAATGAAGAAGGGCTCAGTGTGACCACCAGGCGGGAGGCAACCAGAGGTCAGATTCTGTATCGATTTTACAGGATAAGCTGATGGATTAGGTGTGGGGTGTGAGAGGGTGTCCACAGCAAGGACTCTGGCCTAAAGGACTGGAGGGACAGTGTTGTCATTTACCAAGACAGGGAAGGCTACAGGACAGACAAGTTTGGGGAGAGAAATGGAGATTTCAGGTCAGATGCATTAAGTTGGAGCACTGGCTGGAGTGGAGGGGCACATGGGTAGAAGTTGGTCCTGGGCCTGCATATTCCTGTTGTTGAAGGGGCAATTCCTGCACGGGTGTGAGGGGTACCCTCCTGAACTCTGAGAATCTGTCCTCTAAGAACGAATGTTTCCTGGGCTCTTCATGTTCTTTTCTCTCTTTACAAACGTGCTCCTGCTTTTCCTCGGAAAAAGGCAGATCTGAGGACTCATTGTCATGGTGGTCCCAGCCTTTCTGCCCAGCGTGCCTCTTGTGGGGGTGTAGGGGAGCCCTGGAGACTTCAGGCCTTGCCCTGGCTCTGCTACCAATAGAGAGAGCTTTCACTCTGTGCCTTGGTTTCCCCTCTTTTTAAAAAATATTTTATTTATTTATCTGACAGAGAGAGAGCACAAGCAGGGAGAGCGGCAGGCAGAGGGAGAGGGAGAAGCAGACCCCGCACTGAGCAGGGAGCCCGATGTGGGGCTCCATCCCAGGACCTGAGCCAAAGGCAGAGGCTTAACCGACTGAGCCACCCAGGTGCCCCTCCCCTCTTGTACATAGAAGGGTTGAGCAGGCCCCAGGGTTCTGAGGGTGGCAAGGTGTACTTGAGGATGCCGCATCGCACAGTGGTTTAGAACCCGGACTTGGAGTCCAGATATGGGTGTGAATCCTTGCGCTGCCGCTTGCCTGTGAGACTCTGGGCCAGTGATATAATCTCTCTGAGCCTGAATTTTCTCATCTGTGAAAATGGGCCAACCATAGTACCTTGTCAGCGTTGCAGTGAGAGTTAAATGAGAAAATGCACACAAAACACTTAGCGAAGGCCCTGGCGCATCCCATACTCTGTTAACACGGGCTCTTAATACCAGTGACCTGGGTGATGGGTCAGGTTCAGGGGTTTTGCCTGTTGGCAGTAGGAGCCATGGCAGGTTACAGAGTAGGAGCATGTTACAGGTAGTGATTTGAGGGCAGCCATGAGTGTGGGGACTTGGCCTGAGTCCTCTTGGTAAGTCCCTGACCCCTCCTACCTGCCAGAGTGAGAACTGAGGGCTGGCCCTACTGGACTCGCTTGCCCTTCCCGCGCTGAGGGTCTTCACTGACGGCATGAGCCGCCCTTCACCTTGCATAGGTCCCTCGGGGACGGAGTGATTATTTCCCTTAAGTTCTCCTACAGGACCCCTTGTCTGTACTTGCCAGTGGGTGACCTGAGGGAATGCAAATGTGGGGCTTTGAGGGGCGGGTGACATCGAGGGGACTTGAGTTACACGGAGGGCTCTGGACAGGGCCAATGGGGGCAAGGCAGGCCGGGAGTGGCATTCCACTGGGCACTTGACTGTGCCCTCGGTTCCTGGTCTAGGTCCAGGCTGGTTGGTGCTTGCTCCAGTGGAGCCGTGGAGAGGTTGACAACGGGCGGAGGAATGTGGCCCCTTCAAGACCCACACTTCACTGGTGCCCGGGCATGCCGCCTGAGCCCTGGGCTTTTGCAAGCCTGTTTCCCAGCAGTTGAGCCATGCCAGGCTGGCCAAGGACATTTCAGAGACCCCAGGGCTCACAGCCAGGCTGTCAAACCAGGCATTGCTTGTTTTCCCAGGGTCTAGGCGTTTTTAGGGGTGGAGGGGGGCTCTGGAGATATTCCAGGGACTTTCTTACAGCGGGTAAATTGAGATCCAGAGAAAGCAAGGCACTTGACCAAGGTCTCACAAGGCCGCCTCCCTACTATCTGTCACCTCCCTCTGTTCCCATGTCCTTTGCTTAGACTCCTGGCCTCCTGCCCGGATGTTTGTAACAGCCTCTGTCTTGTGGGCTCTCTGCGAGCTTTGCTTGTCTTCCTATTATCATACTCTTGCCATAACCTGCCAGGCGCACATGCTGTTTGAGTGTGTCTGGTCTCCTTTCGCCTCGGGTCCCAGACAGAGCAGCACAGCACAGAGGTTCTGAGCTTAGGCCCCAGAGCCAGCACTGCCCCTTCCTAGCGAGGGGACCTGGGCCAAGATACCCACGTCTCAGAGTCCCAGTGTCTCTGTGAAATGAAGCCAGTAGTACTTCGTTTATGAGGATGGTTAAATGAGATAGTACATGAAGCGCTGGGTATAAACCTGCACGGAGTGAGCTCTCAAAAGCGTACTGTTATAAGTGCTGGTTGAACCAAAAGTCAAGGACATGGAGGAGTCGACAAAGCTCTGGACCGGGCGGCAGAAGAGGTGGGCTCCAAGTTCACTCTCGAATACTGCCTCACTGTGTGCCTTTGGGGATGTCACCCTGCCCCTGGGAACCCCATTTTTCTCATTTGAGAAAAGCGGAAGAAATCACCGCTGTGTTTTTATGAGGTGGTCATGTGACGCTAAAGCCATGGCTATGAGAAAGCTTTGCATCTGTGTAGTGATCTAAAAATGGCACGGCGGCCGCGGTATGCTGTTGGCAAGGAAGACACCGCAGCCACGGTGGTGGACAGCTAGCTTGGCCGGAGGCTGGTCGGTCTGCAGGTGCTCAGCGCCCACGCGGGCTTCCCATCCCTGCCCGCCTGCTCCCGGCCCCCGCCAGCCTGCCTTTCACATTAGCCTCACCACTGCACCCTCAGAGGTGTGGGAGGTGCAAAGTCCCGCTGGCATCCTCCGGGCCCTAGTGGGGTTTAGGTTGTCTGTGGCTGATGCCGTGGAATGTAGGATTACAGCCAGACACTGGTTCGAACCTCAGCGAAGCACTTCCCCACTGGGAGCCTTAGCAAGTTGCTTAACTTCCGTGAGCCTCAGTTTCCATACTTGTAAGATGAAGCCCTAATGAAGTGGAGGCCAAGCATCTAGCAAAGGGCCCAGCACATGGTTATATCGGGGTGGGGGCGTTGTATAATGTGTTTTCTGCCTGGAGCTTGGGGACTGATGGGTTTATGGATGGCAGGGAGTGGGGGCCATTGTGCCCATGTCTGGGGATGAGCTGCAGAGGTCAGTCGCCTAGCTTGGAACCAGGAGGGCCTTTGGAGTCATCTGGCACTGTCCATTTTGCTGGTGAATAAAGCAAGTCCTGGAAAGGAGCAGGTGCGTGGCTGAGGTCACCGGCAGGTTAGAGGAGGGTGAGGCAAGCGAGGCACCTTGAGGCACACGGTAGGGAGCCCTCACTCTCAGGTGCCCCTGGGAGATGGTGCTCACTCTCAGCACTGGGCAGGTACGCAGCAACACCTGAGAATGGGTGCCTCTGGCCCGTTTGTGCCTGCTGCCTCGCCAGGCTCACCCTAGCCGGGGCTAGAGCTGCACCTCCAGTCTCCTGACCCCAGGAACTGATCCCCAAGCCTTGGAAGTGCAGGGACACCTGCGACGCACCTTCTAAGCAGCTCACTGAGGCCTCTTGGGCCCCTTTAAAAGGAATCTGCAATAAGTAGGTCACCGGTGCTTTTCACTCCGTCTGTGCTCTCTAGTTTCTGGATTCCAGAGAAAGTGAGGCCCTTCCACCTGCCTCCCCCACCTCCTGCCCCTTCCCCTACCAGCTGTGCCTCCATGTAAGCATGTGGGTGGGGGGCTTCTGTCGTGGTGGTAAGCCGCAGCAAGTCTAGAGGGATGAGGCCACTTTCATGCATGCCCCGAGTGAAGCCTCCCTGGTCTCAGCAGGCCCGCGCTGTACCCACCAGGCCTCCGGGAGATTAGGGAGCGTCTGCAGCTCTAAGTGATTCAAAGCTTTCCCTTCCTCTTTGTTGCCCCCACACATCCAGCTTCCCTCCGCTCTGGCCACAGGGCCTGGAGGCCTTTTGGTTTCCTATCTTGTGGGCAGCCTAATCTTGGGGTGTCCATCTGGGGCAGTTTCCCCATCACCCCTGCTGGGCCTGTTGGCTGGGCCTTACGCTGCTGTGAAGAGGTAGCCAAGGCCTCTACTCCCTGCAGGGGTTCTCAGGATTTACGCAGGGCTGGAAGGGTCCTGGGCCACCGTTGTGATGTGACATGAGGGGACTTGGACAGTGAGCCCAGTCTCCATCCCCAGGCCCACACATACAACACTCCATCTTTTTCCCTCCTGCAACTCTTGGGGCCTGAACTCCTGCCATCAGCAAGTAGCCCTGTGCTTTTCTTGGTGTCCTCTGAAAAGGCAAATACCCTCGTGGGTGGACAGTCTCCCATGTATTATACTGCTGCAGAGGGAAGCCAAGCTAGCCTGGCCCCTTTCCCGCTGCGTGTGTGACCATGGCCTAGTTGCTTCTCCTCTCTGGGCTACGTCAGGCCCTTTTTACCCAACACCTCAACCCGCTGGCATGGATTCTACGCCTTCCACACTCTGGCAGTTAGCCTCTTTCTTCCTCTGCTGGACGGGGCAAAGGGGAGGACCCGCCAGCTGAGTTGGAGTGGGGGCAGGGCCCAGAAGCCAGTGTCACAAACGCGTTGACCACCAGCCGGCCCCCATAGAGGATATCAGGACTTCTTTCTCTTCTTCTCAGGACATGTGGGGAAACTGAGGTCTGGAGGGGGAAGGGCCTTATTTGGATCACGGCGGAAGCCGGGCAGGGCTGCAGCCAATGTGGGCTCCCTCCAGTGCTGGCTGCTACCTTTCTTGACCGTGTCTGGAGGGCCCATCAGCATAAGGGCCAGGGACATGCTTTCTCCCCTTCCATGGAAGGTGCCTCCAGGCGGGGGCCTGTGTCTGCTGTGGGGCCCCTGGGTGTGGGGCAGAATTGGGCAGGACATCCTCTTCCCGAAGAGTCCAGGAGGGAGGGGCTGGTGGCCTCTAGCAAGGAACATGTTAGTGAGGGGCCTGGAGGCTTCCGGCAGGGATGGCATGGATCTCGGTTGGTGATTCGGTTCAGGGTGCCCTAGGGCCACCCCTCCTTCTGTCCCTCCCTCCCTCCCTCCCTCCCTCCCAGGGAGGCGGCTGGGCATAGAGTAATGCCATTTGTCCTAGCTCTGGGATTAGGTGCGGCAGTGTTAAGTGAGGGGTGTGTAGCCATTAAGAGGACGCACTGAAGGGAAGCGGAGCCCAGCGCTGCTCCCTGGAGGTCTGGTGGGTCTTGTCATTCTCTCCCCAGCCTTCTCATACCCTCTGACCATGGCCCCTAGTCCCCTCCCTCCTGTCCAGTCCTCCAGGTCTGTCTGGACGGACGTGTGTGTGCCTCCATGTTCACAGCCACGTGGGAGGGGGCTGGGGGCTGGGGGTGGGGGTAGCCTGGCCCCCAAGCCTGGCACTGGATCCTGTCTGCATTTAGGACCGGGAGCAGGTTCCTCAAGTGTCACAGCCCCTGGGGCCGCCCCAGAGAGATGGCTCAGGGCTGACGGGGCAGATTTCTGATGGAGTAGAAGGAGGTGGTGGCTGAGGGATGGGAAGGAAGGGCTTAGTTTCTGTTGTAGCTTCTGTTGAGCTGGGCAGTCCATGAATCCACTGGAAGCCAACAGGTCTGAGAGTTAAAGATTTACTGCAGGGCCATGGTGGGTAGCTGGAATGGTGAGGTCCCAGGGTGCTCAGAAGTCACATTCATGACTTCGATCCTGTCTACACTGTGTAAGCTGCGGCATGTCAAAGCCAGAAGGACCTCTAGAAAGTTCCCATGTTCTTAATTTGTTGTATGGTGGGGGCCGGTCACAGTTACCCTGAATTTGTTTGGAATGTGGTATCTGTCTGGGGGAACTCACTGAGAGTTTTTATAGATTCTTAGAGGGTTCTGTAACTCCAGGAGGTCACAGACTTCTGATCTAGTCCACACCCCTCATTGTCCAGCCGAGAAAACAGAGGCTAGAAGTAGGGAAGGGTCTCATCCAGAGGTGCAGAGAGGGTGAGTGGAGGGGCTGGGATGCTGATGTGGACTCCAGGCCCATGTGGATTTTGGCTTTTGCATCTGTGAGATGGAGCCCCCCACCCCCCCCAAGAACACCTGCTTTTTGGAATCTCTCAGGGGGCATCCGGTGACCTGGGGTGGGCATGCGGAAGGACAGAGGCCGGGGCTGCCCGGCATTGCCCGGCTGCCCTGCAGGGGTGGCAGGCGGGGCAGGGTAGGTATTCAGGGCGTGATAAACTGGTTTCTACTTCATTGGGAAGAAATGGTGAATAAATGAGGTCATGATAGTACCTGGTGTGCACCAGACCCATGAAGCATGCTGGTCACCGTTATCCTCTGAGTTCGCTCTCGAAGTTGAGATTTCCTGCTTCTTACCCTCACTCCTGTCTCTGTCTCTTCTTCCTTCACATGAGGCCTTTGCCTGGGGTGTGGGGGCAGCCCCCTTTCTCATGTGGACACCTGCTTGTCAGAGATGACAGAGGCCCCCGGGGCAAGGGAATGTGAAGACCCTCTGGCTGAGATCTTACCTTTCTGGGAATCTGTGGTGTCCTTCTCTGCCAGTGAAGGCTTTCACATCCCTGGAGAAATTGGGTCAGCCTGTGTTTAGGCAGCTGGGGCTAGTGATCTTCGGGAAGCCTCTCTCTGGATGTGCTCTAGGCCACAGACCTGGGTTAAGAATGGTGTGGAAAGCTGGACATGAGGACTATATAGGGGCTACAAACAGGGGCCCCAGGGTGGGCTGGCTTGGGGTCATCCTAAGCTCTGCCTCTGCCCAGGTGTGTGACCTTTAGTCAGTTGCTTACCCTCTCTGAGCCTAAGTTTCCCCATCTGTAAAGTGCATATATCAGTGACCCCACCTCTCAGGGTGTGAGGATGGGGTGTGACAGATCGGGGAAAGCTCTCAGCACGGTCCCAGTGTGGGGCTGCTGAGTTACCAGGAGCTCAGCCAGTGCTGGCTGCTGTCAGCGAGGGAGTTTATGATATTTGCAAGGAAATATCATTCCATTCCTTTTGAATGCCTATGACCTGAGCCTAAGAAAAATAGGAATGTATTTGACTCTGTCATAGATGGATTTGGGCGTTGAGGGGAGAGAGCCCTATTTGGGGTAGCTTCATGGGCTAGTGGGGAGCATGCCCTGTGATGAGCCTGCTCACCCTGATCTGTGTTAGGAGCTTCGGTGGGACTGGAGGGCAGCTGGTCCTGACCTGTCTTATTCCTCACTCTGCCCCTCCCCACAAGCTGGTTGTTTGTTTGCTCGGTAAACCCTTTCTTGAGAGCCGGTGCAAAGGTAAACTCTCAACTCGGGCTCTGTTGGAGGAAAGACAAATTCTCAACAAGTGGGGTCTAAGTTCCTGAGGTTTTTTGGTTGAGCAATCCCTGCTGGGGAACCCAGAACAAATCCCAGGTTGGTAACCTGGGAGTGAACCAGCACGTTATGCTTTGTTTGCTTGTTGATTGATGGATGATTTGTGAGTCTTCTGCCAAGACGGGTCATGAGAGGCTGCTTTTGATGTTAAAACACACATAAAATGGATGAAAACAAAAACAGAAAGAGCACCATTCAAAGGGAGCAGAGAGTGGGATGTGCGGAGCAGTGGTGAGAGCCGTGCCAGGTGAACGTGGGGGGCCCGCGTGGCCGAAAGCTGACGAGCCCAGGCTCTGGAGCCGGCTGGCCTGTGCGGAATCCCAGTCACCCACTCGTTTGCTCTGTGGGAGGGGGCCCCTCCGGGCCTTACTGTCCTCGTCTGTAACGTGAGGGGAAGGTAAGTCGTGGTGCTGTGAAAGGGTTAATAGCACGGAGTACAGACGTATTTGTGTCTGATAAATGAAAGTTCATATTATTAATGCATTTAGCTTGGAGATTTCTCATAGCAGATCCAAAAAGGGAAGGTAATTGGCAGGGGCCCATCTCTCTTGAGCACCTGTCGCGGGTAGGAGACTGCCTCTGCTTTGGAGAGCTTTTGGTGAAGTTGGGGGACCGGCGCTGTAGTTGCGAGGGCAGCCGGCGTCTGGGAGCATATGCGCGCAGCATTGCATGGTGGGACACAGAGCGGGGAAGCTCACCTCGGGCTTTGAAACACAGCCGGCAGAGTCCAACTCCGGGCTGAGGCTGGCCTTGGAGGAGGCTGGGCAGTGTTTTAATGGACAAGAAAATGGGTCCAGGTAGGTGGGAGTGGGGGCGGGGGTCCTTTCCTCTCTTGGGGTCTCCGTGTCCCCACGTGCTCACTGCAGGGGGGGCTGCACCCTCTGCAACCCCAAGACTCTGAGCCAGACTGCCGACTGTCTCTTGGTGGCAGCCCTGGACTCTGGGGTGACTGATGGGCAGCAGCTTGGCCTGCAGCCAGGCGGCACTGCGGGCCTGTGGGGGATGGGGTGTGCAGTGAATTCCAGCAGAGGAAGGGATTTGCTTCTGGTTCGGCCTCCCAGGGGGGTAATTGGGCTGGAGAGACTCCTGCACAGCTGGGAAGCAAATGTGGAGGATTTTCTCTGCTGCGCTGTACGTGGTGGGTGGGGCAGCCTGAGGCTGGGTGGCTGGTGAAGCTGGGCGGCTGTGGGGTGTGGCTGGGCGGTGGGTGGTGGTGTGATTGTGCTGGGGGTGTGACAGGCGGGGAGGGGCCGGGTCAGCTGTGGGGAGTGGCCCTGGGATTGCCTGTGGGGCTACCAGCGCCTGGACCCGCAGCCACCCCTCCTCCCCCAAGCCCGGGTGCCCATTCACAGACTTTTGGAGCTGTTTGCTTCCCACCCCACACTTGCACCTGTGGCCCAGACGGCTGTGATGACCCCACTTGAACAGATCGGCACCATGTTGAGTTTGTGCATTCGTGTGCGTGTGAGGATGGGGATATGGGGACAGTGTCAGGAATGCCCCAGGCGGGAAATAAAATCTGGGCTCGGTGAACATGCGGGACTGCAGGGACCTTCCTGCATCTACCCTGCAGCAGCGTTACACACCAGAGGCACAAAACCTCGGGGCCCCCCAAAAAGCCTCCATCTTCGGTGTCCAGTGCCGTGCTCGGTGTCTCGTGGTGCCCAGTAAGTACAGAAAGAGGGGATGGGGAATGGGCCTCTGCTTATACCCAGCTTCCAGGGTGCTCCCAAACCCGACCTCCGTTCTTCTCCTTCTGGATCCGCTGTGAATTTGATCTGTGGCCTTGGGCCAGGTGCTTCCTGAGCCTCAAGTTTCCAAATCTGTTAAATGGCTAATCATCGTATTAGCCTATATCACCGTGTGCCAGGCCCCGAGCTGTCTTGACACACATCATCTCTATTAGTTTTAGCCCTGTGAGATAGGAAGTGGTATGAAGCCTGTTTTACACCTGGGGAAACCGAGGCTCAGAGAGGTTGAGGGATTTGTTCTAAGATCCCAAGGCTGGTCAATAATGGAGGCAAGGTTCAAGCCCAGGCAGGCTGGCTGCAGTCGGAGCCCTTCACCGTAAGGCCAGCAGCTAGCGCGCCGCCACCTCTCAGATGGAATGCAACAGAATGACATGTGCAGCCCTTCGCGGGAGGTCGGGTGCACAGAGTAGACCCCGAGTACATGGGAGCTGCTTATTAGGTGTGCCGCCCCAGGAAAGGCACGGGAAGCTCAGCCTCAGAGAGCTCTTGCTGTCACTCCTGGAGTCTACCTGTCCATCCAGGACAGAGCTGGACCCTCTCCCCAGTCCTGATTTCTAGACAGCTTGATCTCTGGAAGACCCTTCGCCTCTGCCTCATTTCTCTCCAGGTCCTAGAGAGGATTGTGGGGGAAGCAGAGCATTTTGGAGTGGAGTGGGGTGAGGGGTAAGGAGTGACTTTCAACTCCAGAGCAGTGGCCACAGTTACCGTGGTATTTCCCGAAAGTGCGGCGTTGCCATGGCATCTCCATGACGACCAGAGCATCTCATTCATTATCCCCAGCACCTTGGCAGGGAGAGCTGGGCCTAGGGCTGGGAGAGCACAGTGGGAGCCTGGCTGATGGCTCGAGGCCTCAGTGGCTGAGGTCCCCTCCTGCTCTCCCCCATCGCAGCCAAGGTGTCCCTGCTGGGCTCTGGAGCCGCTTCTGTCTCCTGGGGTCTGGGTTCAAATTTCAGCTCTGGCATGGACTAGCTCTGTGATTTTGGGCAAGTGACTTAACCTCTCTGAGCCTCATTTTCCTCAACTGGAAATGTGAATAATGACAGTAGTAGTTAGTAGTAGTAGGCTTAAGTGAGGTAAGGTGTGGGAAAGTGCTAAACACAGTGCCAGGCCCGTGGTAAGTGCTTGAAACATGTAGCAGTAAAAATAACAATGATGATGATTATAATGGTATCACTGTCGTTATTATTTTTATTATAGAAACACCTTGGAGGGACTCCCGATGGAGGAATGAAAGACCAAATTTGCAGTTAGGAAGGAAACCTATTTGAGTCAAGACTTAGTGGTTTCCTATGTGACTGTGGCAAGTCATTTCACTTTGGAGCCTCAGTCTCCTTATCTGTAAATTGGGAGTAATAACAGCTCATTATGATTCATTCATATCCTGAGTACTCAATTAGGACCTATGCCTGGGGAGAGCAGTGGGGGCTTCCACCATGATTCAGACTTGTCCCTGCCCTTCAGGGCACCCAGGTGTGTGGGGAAGGAGAAGGAACGAAATTAGTATTTGTGGAGGGCCTCTATGTGCCAGCTGCCGGGTGCCAGGCAGGGCCTGCCCCGGCAGAGGTCAGTAAGTCCTGGCCCCGCCCGGGAATCTGGAGGCTCCAGAGTTGTGTATGGAAACACCTCGAGTCCACTCTACATGGACCTCACACTCCGGTGCACCCAGGGACTGGGCAGGAAGCCAAATGAAGGAAGGAGGTTGGCTTTGGGACTGTGTTAACCAGAGAGTCCATGCCTGTGGGGGCCGATGGTGGCCTGTGGGGATGAGTGCCCAGTGTCAGCAGAACATGCTCTTTTTAAATGTTAGAAGTTCTAACTTTTATGTGAAATCTCCTGATTTTGAAATACTGATAGCGAATCTCAAATTTAAGAAAAATGCCGTGCAAGCCAGGGAATGCACAGTTGCGTCCTGTTTTGGCCTGAGGGTCCTGGCTTTCTGGTTCCACACTATGGAGTGGGGATGGGGCCGGCAGAAGCCTGAGGAATGGGACTTGGGGGCAGGAAAGGGGGTGGTGCATTGGGATGACTTCAGAGAGGTGATGACATTGGAACTAGGGTCTTGAAGGATGAGTAAGTGTCCCAAGGGGGAGGGGGAGGCATTCCGGCAATGGGAATTTCATTAGCAAAGGCCTAGATGCATGACCAAGATTGGTGACTGGTTGGGCGAGGCTGGAGTTTAGGAAAACCTCTGGCAATGTCGGCAAGACCCAGGCAGGCCCAGGGCAGCGGGGTGGGGGGCGGGGCGTCGAGGCCTCAGCCTCCAGCTCTCCTGGAGGACTTGGTGGCTGCAAGGGGATTAGAAGCCCCCCAGTTCTCCATCCTTGAGCCACAGGGGCTCTGGAATGTAGGTGGGTGTGGAGGGTCTTGAATGGCCGGCTCCAGGCCTTCGAGGGGGTTGCGGTGGGGGTCAGTGCTGAAGGTCCCTCTTGCCAGCACGCTGGGGGCTGGCACTTTGTTCATGAAGCAGCATCTCGCCCTCCCCCACCCCCCACTCCAGAGTATTTGGCCTTCTCTGGGGACAGGGGAGGCCTTTACCCTCTCCTGGGCCTGGGCTTTGCCATGGCTTTCTCCCTGGTCTCCTGGCCTCTAACCATCTGGCCCCTGCTCATCCGTCCAGCTCCAGGGAAAGGCCACGGCCTCTGAAAATGGGGATTTGGGCTTCTGAGGACTGGTTATCAGAGACTCGAGAGGAAGCATGGAGCTACTTGATGGAGCTTTGCGAGCTCAGTTCTTGTCCACACTGTGCCTAGATTCAGTAAGCAGCAGGTGTGCTCGGAGAGAGTGGCTGGCCCATATTTGGTGCTGTGTGCTTTATATATACAAACTCATTTAATTTTCTTTTCTTTCTTTTTTTTAAAGATTTTATTTATTTGACAGAGAGACACAGCGAGAGAGGGAACACAAGCAGGGGGAGTGGGAGAGGGAGAAGCAGGCTTCCCGAGGAGCAGGGAGCCCGATGTAGGGCTCGATCCCAGGACCCCGGGATCATGACCTGAGCCGAAGGCAGACGCCTAACGACTGAGCCACCCAGGCGCCCCGGAACTCATTTAATTTTCACAACTATGGGAGCATGTCAAACTTTGCTGTTTTACAGATTAGGAAACTGGGAGCACTGAGAAGTTAAACAACTTGCCCAAGGTCACACGGCTGCTGGGAGGTGGCATGTGGGTGTGAATGAAGCTGCCTTCTTCCAGTCTGTGTGTAACCATAAGGCTTTCTTAACCGTAGAGTTTAGGTCCACGGGTGGGTTTGAGGGCATGGGGTCTGGACTCCTTGAAATTGTTACAAGATTTTCCAGCATATGTGCATATTTTTTTATGGGAAAGTGTTGTTAGATTCCCCCAGGGGTCTGTGATCCCCAGGTGCCTGACACTGCTGGGTGCAACATTACCATGCACACTGAAAGTCTGTTAATGCAGTTGACCAAGGGCCGGTGATCACAGCACCCAGGCCTGCAGGGGAAACACTGTCGGGTGGCCGGAGTGGCCAGGTGCCCCCAGGCGTGGCAGACTGGCGGGGCATCCTCCAGGCAGCTGCACCTCTCCACCCACTGTGCTCTGGTCTTGGCCCCGAGGCCGAGAGGTGGGGCTCACTGTGGCCGCAGGGCAGAGGGCTGCCCTCATCAGGGGGAAATGGGACGCAATTGTAGCCTGGGAATAAACAGGACTGTCACCCCAGCCCTTCAGCCTCCGCCCAGGAAACCTGTTTGCTCTTGCCCTGCTCTCAGCTAGAATTGCAAGGAGTCCCTGGAAAGCTCTGCACTGTCCCTTATCTCCAAGCTGAGGCATGTGCCCTTCCCCATTCCTACCCCTGGTCAACCCACACATGTTCTTCTGGTCAGTTCAGGTACCATTTCCTCCAGGAAGCCTTCCTTGATCCTCCCCCTCTAGGAGAGTTCAGTGCCCCCGAGTTCTCTCAAACACCCTTCCCCCACTATCACACTCGCCCCCCCAGCATTGTAGTTGCCTGTTTTCTTGGCTGCCTTGGGTTCCCTGGGGTGCTGGCACATAGTAGGGACTGAATTGCAGAATATGGGAGGTGGAAGAGCCCCCCTGAGATTGGCCCAAGCTCCTCGCTAATAGGCAGGAAGCCCAGAGAGGGATTATGTGCTCCGAGTCACATAGCATATCATTGGCAGAAACTGGGAGCAGTGGTGGCGTCTGAGACATATCCTCATTTCACACTCCTGTCTCTTGCTTCTGAGCACATCTTTTAAAAACATTTGTTTGTGTCTTTTTTTTAATTTTCACGAACATAGTAAATGATTGTTGTAGAAAATTTAGGAAACAAAAAGAAGAAAATAAAAATCATTCGGAGATAATCATTGTTAACATTTTGGGGTTTTTTTGGTTTGGATTTAGTACCAGTTTCTGGTTTACGCATAACAATTTTTAACAGAAATGTGACCATGCATACTGTTTTATAAATGTTTTCCACTCTAACAACATGTGTGGCAATTATATTTCTATGTCAGTAAATGTCCTTCTTCCACATCTTGTACAAGTTGTAAGTGGCTGCCTGGCATTCTCTCTGATGCTTGCATCATAATTGCTAAGGACAATCCCCTATTGTTGGGCATTTGCTATTACAAACAGCCTTGGGATTAGGATTCTTTTGGGGAAATCAGTACACACTTCTACAATTACAACCCCTAGGATAATAAGTTCCTAGAACTGCAGTTGTTGGGTCTCTGGTACGCTGCGGCCTGGGAGGGATTTTCAAGATCTTCACCCCCAAGTCTGGGTCTGAGGCTTCTATTCACCCCCTGGCTGTGCCCGCCCAGACCCTCACACCTTCTGTCCCTGTCCCCATCCCCATCTCTCTCCTGCTAGCTTTCAGCGGCTGCTTCCACTCATGTGTATGGGGGACTGGGGGCTGCTATTTGGGGTGAGGAAATTGGGGCCTTGGTTCAGTGGGGGTGGGTGTGTAGTCTTCATTTACTTTCCAGGGAGACCAATACAGGTGACCTGCTCTGGGCGGGGATGGTGGGGCTGAAGGGGACCCAGGAACCCTAAGTTCTGGCTGCCTAATGAGGCTGCTCAGCCCATTCAGAGAGAGAGAAATGGTGGGGGGAGGCACTGTGGGTGAGGAGGAGACGGTGAGGTTGGGGTGTTCAGCTGTGATTTAGATTTCCATGTCTAGCTCCCAGGCCTTGCAAATATTTTTTTCACTTTGTCCTTCCTGCACCTGGAGTTCGCTTGGTCTGGTCTTGGACTCTGATAATTATAAAAAAATAGCAACCGCTGTCGCAGACACCATGTTATACACATTATACACATTAGGATTAGGGACTTACGCCCTGAGCCTCTTGTGAGGCAGGTACTCTTGTCAGCCCTGTTTCACAAATAGGGAAACTGAGGCTCGGAGAGATTACAAAGCTTGTGTGAAATCATGCAGCCAGGGTGGGCAGCAGTACTTGAGCTTGGGCCCACCGAGGTCAGGTCCTGTGTGTCCACAGTCAGCGGACCCCCCCGCAAAGCGCACGCTCTGGCTTTTCACCTCTGGCTCTCCTCTTCTCTCCACAGCCTTGGCCCCGGGGGCCCCACCGAGCGAGCGGCATGTGGCGCCCCCAGGCCTGCCCAGTGTCCTTCGGCCCGCTGCCCAGCCCCCCCAGGAGACCCTGACGCCCTGGGGGCACTTCTGCTGTGCACAGGACCACGTGGGGGTTTGCCATGGTGACATAAAGGGGCGCAGAGGAAGGAAGGAGCGCGACCGGCCTGCAGACTGTGCCCCTGGCTGGGAGGAAGGGCCGGGGGCCCGGATCCTCCACTCCTGCTGCCCACCGAGGGCCGCGCTTGCTAAGCGTCTGTGAAATTGTTGGTCAGTGGATGACTCTGGTGTCTCCTGCGTGGGGCCTGGGGGCGGCCAGGGCACACGGGCCTCCGGCGGCCGAGGTCTCGGGGGCCAGGATGCCCGCCCTGGCGCGCCTCCGGAGGCTGTGTCGGCACGTGTCCCCGCAGGCGGTCCTTTTCCTGCTGTTCGTCTTCTGCCTGTTCAGCGTTTTTGTCTCGGCCTACTACCTGTATGGCTGGAAGCGGGGCCTGGAGCCCTCGGCGGACGCCCCTGAGCCTGACTGTGGGGACCCGCCCCCCGTGGCCCCCAGCCGCCTGCTGCCGCTCAAGCCCATGCAGGCAGCCGCGCCCTCCCGCACGGACCCACTGGTGCTGGTGTTTGTGGAGAGCCTCTACTCCCAACTGGGCCAGGAGGTCGTGGCCATCCTGGAGTCCAGCCGCTTCAAGTACCGCACGGAGATCGCACCGGGCAAGGGGGACATGCCCACGCTCACCGACAAGGGCCGTGGCCGCTTCGCCCTCATCATTTATGAGAACATCCTCAAGTATGTCAACCTGGACGCCTGGAACCGGGAGCTGTTGGACAAGTACTGTGTGGCCTACGGCGTGGGCATCATCGGCTTCTTCAAGGTACGCGGAGCTGGGGTCCCCAAGCAGTGCATACTCTGGCTGAGTTTCAGTCCCATTTCTACACTCCATAGCTGAGTGTCTGACTTTCCTCATCTGTAAAATGGGTAGAGTGGTAGCACCTACCTCCTAGGAGTGTCGTGAAGGAGAAGTGAGTGAGTATATGCAAAGCACTTGGAGCACACAGCGCCTGGTGTCTAATAAGTGCTTTTTAAGTATTAGCTGTGAGGGGCACCTGGGTGGCTCTGTGGGTTAAGTGTCTGCCTTCAGCTCAGGTCATGATCCCGGAGTCCTGGGATGGAGCCCCTCAGCGGGGAGCCTGCTTCTTCCTCTGCCCCTCCCCCCCACTTGTGCTCTCGCGCGCTCTCAAATAAATAAATAAAATCTTTAAAGAAATAACTATTAGTTGTTCTTAGGAGCACATGGCAGGGGCATGGCCTGGCACACCGCAGGCGCTTGCCTAAGGGAAGCCCCGGGGACAGGTGTGAGGTAGGAGAGGCTCGGCCCCTCGAACGTCGTGGCAGTCTTCCCTAAGGGACGGGGTGTGCCCTCATTTTGCAGATGGGCAAACCAAGGCCTTAGGAGGGTTATGTATCTGAGGCTAGGTAGCCTGGAAGTGGGAGAGCCGGGATTTGAACTCAGACTGAGGCAGTCTGGGCTCTGGATCCTGTGCTCTTTCCTCTTGGCTCTGGTGGGCTGCGGCATTTATGCACCTCCTGAGCAGAGCCATTGTGCATTGGAGGAAAGAGGAGAAAGAAATCCCAACGGGCAGCTGAGCTGCTCTGGGCTCCACGGGGCACCCACAACTACTGCTGGGGTCAGAGTCTTTGCTGAAAGTGTCGTGGGGAAGCTGTCTGTGGGGAACAGCTGGATGGGGGGCTCTAGAGGCTCTGGCTTCCAGATGGGCGGTAGGGACTAGGTAGGTGCTTGGGGCCATTTGCTTCTTCGTTCAGCAGATATTTACTGCGTGCTGACTGTGTTCCAGGTCCTCTGCTAGGCACTGGGGACACGGTGGTAATGGGAGTGTGCAGTCACTGCTGTCACGGAGCTGACATTTCAGTGCAGTGGGGTGGGGTGGGTGACAGGCAACGAGCAAGTAGACACACCATGTGCCAAGTGGTGATAAGTACAAGAAGGAATGAAGCCGGGAAAGGGCACGGGGAGTGATGGGTATGGGCAGTTGACGCCGTTTTTGATACAATGGCCACTTTGACAGAGTGACTGGGAGGAAGGGAGACAAGGAGACACATAGCTCTCCGTGCAAAGGGCCTTCCAGGCAGAGGTGACAGTGCACAGATCCTAAAGCAGGTTCTTTTTTGGCATGAGCTGGGAGAGGAGCAGGAGTGGGTCAGAAGGGGCCCATGTCCGCTGGCGGGGGCCCATGTGTCCCCAGGCATTCGTGGGCCCTCTGGTGCCCTGGGCCCTGTGCTCGGTGTAGGGAGGAGCCTGGTCCAGATGAGGGGTTCCCAGTGTGTGTGCTTTCACGCATTAATGCAGCAGGATGCTCTGCCACTAAAAGAAGGTTTTATGGGCCAAGAAATTGAAGGCCCTTAGAAGTCCCGCAGTAGAACAACCTGGTGAGATTTGTTCCCCAGCTGGCTTGATCGCAAAGCCCTTTACTTCACAGAGCACCCTCTGGGAAACGCTGGCCTGGTTTATGGCTTTTCAGTGGCATAACTTCAGACTGCCTCCGTTGTCTGTTTTTTCTTTTCTTCTGGACTCTTCCATTCCCTGCCGTGAACTACATTAAGTTTGATTCCGAGCCTCTGTCCTGAAGAACATCGCAATGGCTGACATTTACTGAGTGCTCGCCCAGCACTGTGCACTGTCCCTGTGCTTTGTGTGAAGAATGAACTCACCTAACACCCACCAGCCATCCTCTAAGGCAGGTGGAGATCATCCTGATTTAAGAGAAAAGGAAACTGAGGCAAAGAAACGTGAAGAAATGTGCCTCCACTCATCTCTCTAATAAGCACAGATGCAGGATTGGAACCCAGGCAGTGTAGCTGCAGAGGCTTTAGTCGTAACCACTGTGTGGCGCGTCCAGGGCCTCAGCTGCCGCTTACGTAGTAGCATTTACATCAGCGCACAGAACTCCCGTAGTCTGTGCGGACCAGGCAGCAGGCACAGTGGGCACACCAGAGCTTGGATCCTGTCTGGCCGCAATTCTTGGCTCTACAGAGGGTGGACATGAGGCCCCGGGGAGCAGGGACAGGCTCACCATCTCACTGCGGGGTCAGTGGAAATTCTAGTCTTCGTGCTCTTCCTACCATATTGCTTAAGATAAGACCCTCCTTGGTCTTGAGCAGGGCCCTGTGACTTTCTGCTCAAACAGAGCCCTCTGGTGGTCAAACTCCATCTTTTGGCTCTTTCCACAAGGCCTGCGTCAGTGCTGTGCATTGGGTTTCTCAAACCCAGAGGGTTTATGGACTCCAGAGGTCTGGAGACACTCACTTTCCAATTCCCACGGGTGCTGGATTCCCAGATCAGTGTAAGAGCAGGGGCTGAAAAATCCAGGCCCTGGTTCACATCTTTCCATTATTTATAAGCAGAGTGACCTTCGGCAGGATCTTCAACCCATCTGGCACCATGTTGAAGATGACAGTGGGTGGCACCCTGAGCCACCCAACAAATGGCAGCTATCTTGCTTTGTCATCTCCGGGTTCAGCAAACACAGCTGGTGGTCACCTTTGTCTGTCTTGTGGCTCTGATCAATATGCGCCCCATGAGGGGGGCAGATCTTCATCGGTAGCCCTGGTTCCTGCCGTTGTTGTGTCTCAGCCTCATGACTCCAGGGGCTCTGGGGTTGACCACATCCCGGCAGGGGATTGACAAGGGCTACCCAACTACTTTTATTACACACTATGTGCCAGACACCGAACTCATTACTTTGTAGGCCTTATCATGTGTAATTCTCACAACCACCCTGTGGAGTGGGCACTTTATTTTCAGGGAAGAAACTGAGGCTCCAAAGTGGAATGGCTGTCTGGAGTAACATGGCCCGTAAGTTGGGGCCGAGGATGGACAACCACCCTCGTGCCTTCCAGCCCAGCCACACGTGAGCATGTCAGCACAGACGGACAGATGGGGGGCCTGAGACCCGCAGAAAGGATACCTTGGGAACCTTGGGGGTCCCAAAGTCATCCAGCTAGTTACTCTCAGAGTCTGTGTTAGGCCTCCTGATTCTCGGATCAGGGCCCTTCCTCCCTCTACCTGCATGACTCTGTTGGGAGATTTGGTGTCTCCTAAGTGGGTCCTCAATGCTGAGGAACAGGAGGGGTTCCCCTCTGGTGGGCTGAGGCCTACAGTAGGAGTCAGTCTGTGCAATGCTGAGGCTTGCTCTCCATTCCCTTCCCCAGCTGGCTCCTTTTCATTGCTGACTGGCTTTCCCTCTTCCTCCATGTCCCCCAGCTGGGCAGCTGGCTGAGCTGCCAGCACCTGGCAGTCAGCTCAGGAACAGGGCTTTGAAATGGGATCCCCCAGTGCCTGCGGTCCAGTGTGGCCTCCCAGGCCACAGCAGGTGATGGACAGGGCCTGAAATGTCACCGGGCCCCATTGCCTTTGCCCCCACGTAGCCCAAGCAGTTCCCATCTTGGCCAGTGCTGGGCAGGGTGGCCTCTCAGGCCGGGGCTCTGCCTTGGGTCTCAACACTGGAGGCTGGCTCAGGACAGGGTGGGGCATTGGCAGGTACTGGTGTGTGGACAAGTGAATGCAGGTCCCTTATTGCATTTTACTGGGCCAGAGCCCTGCAGAGCCTTTGTGGGAATTAGCAACAAGCATTCCTGCCTGGCGGCTATTAGCAAAAGACACCCTCTGGGCAGAGGCAGCTCCACTTGGGGCACATGGCTCGACGTCCTCAGCTGAGTGTCCTTGTGCAGTGCTCACCTGGCCAGCTCTCCTGGGTGGCCCTGTGTAACCCCCTATCTTCCTCTCCAGACTCATTGGGTGCCCTCATTTGGTGCCCTTTGCTTTGCCCCACCCCACTCATTCTCCACTGGGCAGCCAGATGGATCTTTTTTAAAATGCAAATTGGAACCTGTCATCCCTCTGTTTGAAACCCTTTGATAGAGTCTTTGATGGCTTCCCCTGCCACTTCAAGCCTCCAGGGTCCCAGGTCTGGCCCCAGTTGACCTTTATGCCTCATCTCCTCCTCTGCCTCTTGATCACTCTGCTGGCCCCTTGCTATTCCTTGAGCCCTCTCCTTCCTTAGGGCTTTTGCACTTGCTATTTTCTTTGAATGTGGCCCCTACTTTTCTCCAGTTGATACTTAGGCATTCTTTAAATCTTACTTCAAAAGTCCCTTCTCTGGGACGTCTTCCTTGAGCCAGCTGTCTGTGGCCGCTTATTGACTCTTCTAGAACGATGAACTTGCTCTGTGTGGCATGCACCCCATTGAAGTTTTATATTTATCTCTGTAATTTTGATTGCTGTCTCTCTTCCCTGCTTGACTTTAAGGTTCATGGAGGCAGGAGCCATGTCTGTTTCTCCTCGCTGCATCCCTGGCACTTAACATAATGAATAGTTGTGGAATGAACAAATGAAACCCGTATTGAGTACCTGTCAGGTGCCAGGTACTAGGGATCTGTCTGTTCCTTTTTATTCTTTTTAAAAATCCAGTTAACTCGTGGCTCAGTCCGTTAGGCATCTGACTCTTGATTTCCACTGAAATGTCACCGGGCCCCATGATCAGGTCACTCAGGTCATGATCTCAGGGTCATGAGATCGAGCCCCGCCTCTCTCCCTCTCCCTCTGCCCCTCTCCCGCCACCTCTCAAAAAGAAATAAAAATAAAAATCCAGATCTAACAATTGTAAATATCTGTGCCCCCAACATGGGAGCAGCCATCTACATAAGCCAACTGTTAACCAAAATAAAGAGTCATATTGATAACAATATGTTAATTGTAGGAGACCTCCACACTCTACCCTCAGCAATAGACAGATCATCTAAGCAGAAAATCAACAAGCAAACAAGAGCTTTGAATGATACAATGGACCAGATGGACCTCATAGATATATACAGAACATTCCACCCTAAAACAACAGAATACTCATTCTTCTCAAGCGCACATGGAACTTTCTCCAGAATAGACCACATACTGGGTCACAAATCAGGCCTCAACCGATACCAAAAGATTGAGATTATTCCCTGCATATTCTCAGACCACAATGCTTTAAAACTGGAACTCAATCACAAGAAAAAATTTGGCAGAAATTCAAACACTTGGAAGCTAAAGACCACTCTGTTCAGGAATGTTTGGGTCAACCAGGAAATCAAAGAAGAACTTAAACAATTCATGGAAATCAATGAGAACAAAAACACATCGGTCCAAAACCTATGGGATACTGCAAAGGCGGTCCTAAGGGGGAAATACATAGCCATCCAAGCCTCACTCAAAAAAATAGAAAAATCCCGAATTCACCAACTAACTCTATACTTTAAAGAACTAGAGAGGGGCGCCTGGGTGGCTCAGCCGTTAGGCGACTGCCTTCAGCTCAGGTCATGATCCCAGGGTCCTGGGATTGAGCCCCGCATCAGGCTCCCTGCTCAGCGGGAAGCCTGCTTCTCCCTCTCCCACTCCCCCTGCTTGTGTTCCCTCTCTCGCTGTGTCTCTCTCTGTCAAATAAATAAATAAAAGAAATCTTTAAAAATAAAAAATAAAAATAAAGAACTAGAGAAAAAGCAACAAACGATGCCTAAGTCACGCATTAGAAGAGAAATAATTAAGATTAGAGCAGAGATCAATGAATTATAAACCAGAAACACAGTAGATCAGATCAGTGAAACCAGAAGTTGGTTCTTTGAAAGAATTAATAAGATCGATAAACCACTGGCCAGACTTATCCAAAAGAAAAGAGAAAGGACCCAAATTAATAAAATTATGAATGAAAGGGGAGAGATCACAACTAACACCAAGGAAATAGAAACAATTATTAGAAATTATTATCAACAACTATATGCCAATAAACTGAGCAATCTGGATGAAATGGAGGCCTTCCTGGAAACCTATCAGCTGCCAAGACTGAAACAGGAAGAAATTGACAACCCGAATAGGCCAATAACCAGTAACGAGATTGAAGCAGTGATCAAAAACCTCCCAAAAAACAAGAGTCCAGGGCCTGATGGATTCCCTGGGGAATTCTACCAAACATTCAAAGAAGAAATAATACATATTCTACTGAAGCTGTTTCAAAAAATAGAAACAGAAGGAAAACTTCCAAACTCATTCTATGAGGCCAGCATTACCTTAATCCCCAAACCAGGCAAAGACCCCATCAAAAAGGAGAATTTCAGACCGATATCCCTGATGAATATGGATTCCAAAATCCTCAACAAAATCCTAGCTAATAGGATCCAACAATACATTAAAAGGATCATCCACCACGACCAAGTGGGATTTATCCCTGGGATGCAAGGGTGGTTCAACATTCAAAAATCAATCGGTGTGATAGAACACATTAATAAGAGGAGGGAGAAGAACCATATGGTCCTCTCAATTGATGCAGAAAAAGCATTTGACAAAATACAACATCCTTTCCTGATTAAAACTCTTCAGAGTATAGGGATAGAGGGAACATTCCTCAAGTTCATAAAATCCATCTATGAAAAACCCACAGCGAATATCATCCTCAATGGGGAAAAGCTGAGAGCCTTTCCCTTAAGATCAGGAACACATCAAGGATGCCCACTCTTGCCACTAGTGTTCAACATAGTACTAGAAGTCCTAGCAACAGCAGTCAGACAACAAAAAGAAATAAAAGGTATTCAAATTGGCAAAGAAGAAGTCAGACTCTCTCTTTTCGCAGATGACATGATACTTTATGTGGAAAACCCAAAAGACTCCACCCCCAAATTACTAGAACTCATACAGCAATTCAGTAATGTGGCAGGATACAAAATCAATGCACAGAAATCAGTTGCTTTCTTATACACTAACAACACAACTGTAGAAAGAGAAATTAGAGAAATGATTCCATTTACAATAGCACCAAAAACCATAAGATACCTCGGAATAAACCTGACCAAAGAGGTAAAGGATCTATACTCTAGGAACTACAGAACACTCATGAAAGAAATTGAAAGAAATTGGTTCTTTGAAAGAATTAATAAGATTAATAAGAAGACACAAAAAGATGGAAAAATATTCCATGCTCATGGATCGGAAGAATAAACATGTTAAAATAGTCTATGTTACCCAGAGCAATCTATACCTTCAATGCCATCCCGATCAAAATTCCAATGACATTTTTCAAAGTGCTGGAACAAACAATCCTAAAATTTGTATGGAATCAGAAAAGACCCCGAATCGCCAAGGAAATGTTGAAAAAGAGAAAGCTGGGAGCATCACGTTGCCCGATTTCAAGCTATATTACAAAGCTGTGATCACCAAGACAGCATGGTACTGGCACAAAAACAGACACATAGACCAATGGAACAGAATAGAGAACCCAGATATGGACCCTCAACTCTATGGTCAAATAATCTTCGACAAAGCAGGAAAAAACATGCAATGGAAAAAAGCCAGTCTCTTCAATAAATGGTGCTGGGAAAATTGGACAGCCACATGCAGAAGAATGAAGCTCGACCATTCTCTAACACCATACACAAAGATAAACTCAAAATGGATGAAAGACCTCAATGTGAGACAGGAATCCATCAAAATCCTAGAGGAGAACATAGGAAGTAACCTCTTTGACATCGGCCACAGCAACTTCTTTCAAGATACATCTCCAAAAGCTAGTGAAACAAAAGCAAAAATGAACTTTTGGGACTTCATCAAGATAAAAAGCTTCTGCACAGCAAAGGAAACAGTCAACAAAGAGGCAACCCACAGAATGGGAGAAGATATTTGCAAATGACACTATAGATAAAAGGCTGGTATCCAAGATCTATAAAGAACTTCTCAAACTCAACACCCAAAAAACAAATAAGTCAAAAAATGGGCAGAAGATATGAAAAGACACTTCTCTGAAGAAGACATACAAATGGCTAACAGACACATGAAAAAATGTTCATCATCATTAGCCATCAGGGAAATTCAAATCAAAACCACATTGAGATACTACCTTACACCAGTTAGAATGGCAAAAATGGACAGGGAAAGAAACAACAAATGTTGGAGAGGTTGTGGAGAAAGGGGAACCCTCTTGCACTGTTGGTGGGAATGCAAGTTAGTGCAGCCACTTTGGAAAACAGTGTGGAGGTGCCTCAAAAATTTAAAAATAGAGCTACCCTATGACCCAGCAATTGCACTCCTGGGTATTTACCCCAAAGACACAGATGTAGTGAAAAGAAGGGCCATATGCACCCCAATGTTCATAGCAGCAATGTCTGCAATAGCCAAACTGTGGAAAGAGCCGAGATGCCCTTCAACAGATGAATGGATAAAGAAGATGTGGTCCATATATACAATGGAATATTACTCAGCCATCAGAAAGGATGAATACCCAACTTTTACATCAACATGGATGGGACTGGAGGAGATTATGCTAAGTGAAATAAGTCAAGTAGAGAAAGTCAATTATCATATGGTTTCACTTATTTGTGGAACATAAGGAATAGCATGGAGGACATTAGGAGAAGGAAGGGAAAAATGGGGAGGGGGAATTGGAGGGAGAGATGAACCATGAGAGACTATGGACTCTGAGAAACAAACAGGGTTTTAGAGGGGAGGGGGGAGGAGGGATTGGTTAGCCCGGTGATGGGTATTAAGGAGGGCACATACTGCATGGAGCACAGGGTATTATACGAAAACAATGGATCATGGATCACCATATCAAAAACTAATGATGTAAGGTGACTAAAATAATAAAATTTAAAAAAATAATAATAAAAATAAATAAAAATCCAGTTAGCTCATCAAACATGTGTTTTCTCCCTGGGTATCAAGCCTGTTTAGGGCACTGGGGACCCAAAGGTGGAAATGATATAGCTCTTGCCTTCAAGAGGGCTGACTGGTGGGAGAGAGACCCTGAGCTGATAATGCAGAGGCCAAGGTGAAAAGTGCCGTAGATGAGCCTCTAACCTGATTCCAGGGAGGCCAGTGCAAAGAAGAGGGTATTTGCATTGGGTTTTGAAGGATGAACAAGAGTTTGTCAGGCAAAGAAAACAGAATGGAACTGGCACAAGGACAAAGGCCAGTTGTACCATATCCAGAATCAGGTGGCTGGGAAGGGGAGGGATGGTACGAAGGAGCAGGGGCTATGCGTCTAGGGAAGAGGAGAAGGGGTGCTGTGGGTACTGTCTGCCGATCCCAGGGAGCTGGGCTCCTGTGAGGGGGTGGCCTCGGGGTGCTAGGTGCATTTGGGGGGTTGGGGATGCCCAGCAGACACCCCCTCTCTGATCTCTTCTGCATTGGCATCCACCTAAGATTTCTCCCAAGGAAAGGATGGTGTGGCAAGAGCCAGTTGGGAAAGCCAGGCAGAGGAGCCTGGTGGCCAGGTGTGTGGGCCCCAGGGGCAGATGGTCTGGCTGGTCACTGTGGCTCCTCCTGACCCTGTGTGGCCAAGGGCAGCCTCAGCTTCCCCCCACCCCATGAAGTGGGATAACACAGGAACTCCGTCCTGACGCTGGTATGGGGACTGAATGAGCAACTGTGATGCCGCTGCCCCGTCCCGAGCACTTTACCGGGATGAATACTCATCATCCTCTACCACCCGGTGAGGAACATTTTACAGGAGAGGAAATGGAGGCACAGAGAGGTTACATAACTTGCCCAAGGCCAGGCAGTCTGATGACAGAGTCTGGGCTCGCAGCTGCTAGACTTTTCTCTGTGTGATTTTGGACAAGTTACATAACCTCTCTGGGCCTTAGTTTCCTCATCTGTAAGATGTGAATGATAGTGATGCCTCCGTCGTGGGGTCATTATGAGGATTAACAGCATCCCTGCGTGCCAAGTGCGTGACCTGGGCTCCTGGCTTTGGTAAGCGCATGGTGCGCGTTTGCTGGTATATTGTTGGGACGGGCGGATCGGGTCTGCGCAGCTAGGTTAGCACAGGGCCAGAGATGTGATAAGGCCTCTGCGAACGTTAGAGAATACTGTTGACACTACTGTTATCAGTCCCCGCCTGCGATTGAGCGTTCCCTTGGGGCTTCTGGATCTGACGGCTCTGCTGCCCTCTCCCCGCCCCGCCTACAGGCCAACGAGAACAGCCTGCTGAGTGCGCAGCTCAAAGGCTTCCCCCTGTTCCTGCACTCAAACCTGGGCCTGAAGGACTGCAGCATCAACCCCAAGTCCCCGCTGCTCTACGTGACCCGGCCCAGCGAGGTGGAGAAGGGCGTGCTACCCGGCGAGGACTGGACGGTGTTCCAGTCAAACCACTCCACCTACGAGCCGGTGCTGCTGGCCAAGACGCGCTCCTCCGAGTCCATCCCGCACCTGGGTGCGGACGCCGGCCTGCACGCTGCGCTGCACGCCACCGTGGTCCAGGACCTGGGCCTTCACGACGGCATCCAGCGCGTGCTGTTTGGCAACAACCTCAACTTCTGGCTGCACAAGCTCGTCTTCGTCGACGCCGTGGCCTTCCTCACGGGCAAGCGCCTCTCGCTGCCTCTGGACCGCTACATCCTGGTGGACATCGATGACATCTTTGTGGGCAAGGAGGGCACACGCATGAAGGTGGAGGACGTGAAGGTATGGCCGGGGGGGGCGGTGCCAGACAGGTTGGGCGAGGCCTCGCCACCTTCGAACTTTGGGGTGCCCCTTCATGACTTCGCTCTCTCTTCGTGCCTCTCCCCGGTGCTGTGCATGTCCCCCTACCTCAGCCAGGTGGCTTTGGTGATTGTTTTACTAGACAAAAGTGTCACTGGAGATTATATTGAAGCATTGGATATAGAAGAATTTTGGCGTGTGGAACTCAGAAATATATCTGTGGAGGGAGAGACTCCGTCACTGAAGCCCAGGGATGGGAGCTCTGCAGGGTTACATATCTGCCTTTTAATCCAGACGTGATTTTTCACTCTGGGAAATGTTTATGTCAGTACTAGAGCTCCCGCAAAACTTTTAAAGCAAGAATTAGAGCTTGAATCATACACAGGCATATTTTCACTGAGGTCTGTATAAATAGTGGAATGCATGTGTTTATTTCAAAAAGTGTTTACCAAACTAAACTGCATATAAAAGCATTTTGCAGACCATGAAATTTTACACACATGCATCACTACTAAAGAGAAGACCATTAAGCAAGCTTTAAAATGCGCTTTTCATCTAGTCTCTATTTTACTCAAAGTTCTTTGCAAAGCAAACGACATCACTAGTGTAAGTGGGGAAATCAGTGCTGGTTGCCATAAATAGAGGGCAGGCACAACAGTGGATCCAAGGAAAACAAAACCAGGGGATTAAATTCTACAGAGATCGTGCTGCCTGATGACCCTGTTCTCCCTTAGGAGATTAGCAAGCGTTAGAACATATTAGCACCAAATCCAGACTTCGCTTTGATGTTCAGATGGCAAAAGAGACTTCTAAGAGGAGTGCTTTCCTCCCAAGTGAGTCCAGTTGTGGGCGCTGTGTTCCCTGTCCTCCTGAAGTCACTGTTGGGGTTGGCCCTGGGGCCTGGGAGGGAGGCCGTGGGGCAGGAGTGAACACTCTACTCTTCCTTACACCGCCAGAGGAGAAGAGCACAGCAGATGGTGCTGGGGGGCAGGCACCGTGTGGGGAGTCAAGACCCATTTGACCCTAAATTGACTGGAACCCGTGGGCAAGTCCCTTCCCACGTCTGAGCCTCAGGGGTGAACCGACAAGAGGGGCGGATGGGAAGTTTACAGGTGCCCCCATCCCCCGGGGGGTGGATTACAGAGGGGCCTGTGCAAATGGGCCAGGCTTTGAGCCCTCCCAGCTCCCATCTCGTGGGGCAGGGCTGTGTTGCTTGGATCTGCTTTACACATTGTGTTTGCTCCTGAGATTTCACCTCCTCAAGGGCTGTCCTGTTGAAAGCAAGTGTTAAGATGATTCCTGTTGAGGCTTTCCAGCTCTGAGGCCATAACCTACTTCTGACAAAGCAGATCGCTCTGTTTTCTACTGAGGGCGCTCCTCCGCTCTCTCCTGCTCTGACCTTAGTGTTGGCTGCCTGTCCAGGTGAGTCCCTGAGACTGGTTCAGGGTTGATCCCACAGGGAGACCAGGCTACCAGGTCTGGTAGCCTGGTCCCCTCATGAGCCCTGAGGTTGCCCTGCTTGCTTCTTATTTTCCCCACTTCTACAGCGAGAGGGATGAGAGCAGTTTGGGGCTGTTTCTGTCAAAGAATAGTAATAGCGACACCCTCTTCCGCGCACTCAGCTCCATGCACACTGCCCAGTGCTTCGCCGGGCAGGGTCCCACTGGCCTTAAACATCCTTGCGAGTCTGAAGGGGCAGAGGTTTTCTCCCTCCCCGTCCCTTCATCCCAAGCACAGGCTACAGCTAAGCCTTTCTGAGACACGAATGTCGCCTCGTTCACTCGGACGGTGCCAGCTTGTACAGCTTAAATCACATGGACGGCAGCTGCTTATTCAGGGCGTGGCAAATCCAGCCTCTGTGCTTAGCCCTTTCTGTGTATGGCCTCGGCGGATCCTCGTAGCAGCCCCATGAGGCCGCTGTATCGTAAGTCCCATTTCACAGAGAAGGCCACTGAGGCTCAGAGAGGTGACGTGACTTGCCCAAGGCCACACAGCTATAGAGCAAGCGTGTCTGTCAGGTAGTGCCTGGCCTGGTGAGATGCTGGGGGTGGCCCCAGGAGGGCCAGGACTGTCTGTTTGCAAAGTGGTCGGACAGCAGGCTCCCGCAGGTGTCTTAGCAGCCCTGTGTGCTGAGTGCGGGCGGGGTGTGGGGCAGGGGGACCTGATGGGATCCCGACTCCAGAGCACAAGCGTGTGTTTGTTCTGCAAGCGTTAGCCTCCCTTTGTTGGCTTGCCCAGCATGGGGTGTGCTGTGCACGGGGACATCGCATGGCTGGGGACGCAGTACGTCTTTGGAAAAGTCATGATCCTGTGACATCAGCCTTGCGCTCAGCGGGAGAGGCCCTCCACATTTGACAGACGAAGATCCGAGGCTCACAGTGGCAGTGACCACGGACACAGCCCTGCCACCATTTTACATTACTTACCAAAATGTCGGGCACTTTGACATGCAGGGTCTCATTCAGTCATCCCAGGAGAAATTATTATCTCCATCTCACACTTGGGGACCCTGAGGCCTAGGGCAGTCACAAAGCTTTCTCGAGGGCACATAGCAGAGCCGGGCTGACATCAGGTCTTCTCTGGCCAGAGGCCCGGGGCAGGTGGCAGCTCAGGGCTGGCTTCGTGGGTGTGGGACCCTGTGTTCGGAAGGGGCCTGTACAAGGTTAGTGCTCTGCCATGGCCTTCTTGATACTTTAAATAATTTTGGAGCAAGGGTCCCACATTTTCATTTTTTGCTGGGCCCTACAAGCTTTGCAGCTGGTCCTGCAACAGTATGATCTTTCTGGGCCCTCAGTGGGAAGAACAGGGAGTTCCCAGCTTCCCCCTCACCCGCTTCTTCCTCCTCTGCCTATCCTAGGCCCTGTTTGATACGCAAAATGAACTACGCACACACATCCCAAACTTCACCTTCAACCTGGGCTACTCAGGGAAATTCTTCCACACAGGTAAGTGGGCCTGGCTCTGCCCCCACGAGCAACTTCCAGGGGCCCTCGGCATCTGGATCTGTGGAGAGCTGTGCCACGGGGGCAGCAGGTGGGCTGATGGGCCCACAGTAGGGCCACATTTCACCCTGGTGGCCTCCCCACTGATCCAGCAGCCCACAGAGCAGTCAGCCCCAGGCGGAGGGCATCTGGGGGCAGCAATAAGACGACAACATCCCTCACTCATCCCTCCCTGTCCTTCAGGCTGTGCTGTCTTTGGGGACATCTTCTCCCTCTTGTCTCCCCCTCTCCTCTATCTTTTAAAATTATTTGTCCTATGTCTGCTTAAAAAAGTAATTGGTTGAATCTTAAGAACATCATAGAAATATATAGCATAGAAAGTGAGAATGCCCTCCAATTGTTCCTGCCCCGGAGATGGCCATTGCCATTTCATTTTCAAGTCTTAAGGGTCGAGGTTGAGGGTGTAGGTTGCATGGTTCATGCCTTCCCTCCTCTTTTGGGCTCTTCCAAGTTCCTCAAATGCTGTCCTTCTGGGCCAAGCAAGAGGGAAAGACCCCTGAGCCATCATCCGTAGTCAAGGTTCCCTGTAGGTGCCTTCTGCTTGGGCTACAGTGTGGAGAGCCTCTCTTGAATTCTAGGAAAAACCCTAACACTCTGCAATTCTGGGGGGAAAGTCTGCAGCATGGTCCCAAAGCCAAATAGGAGCAATACTGGGCCGTCTGAATGCATTTTTCATATTCTCGGCCCTCAGCATTTCAGGGGTAGTTTGAGTCATAGCGTGAGACAGGAGTAGACATCCTGTATATATACCAAGAGCTTCTCAGATCATTAAGTAAAAGACAAATGACAAATGGTCCAATACGCAAACAGGAAACAGATCAGAGCAGGCCTGTCAGAGCTGGGAGAAACCCTTGGGACCGCGGATTGCACACATGGGGCCCAAGGGCCCAGAGAGGAGAAGGACTTGGCCAAAGTCACCGCTTGAGTGAAGGCCCCACTCTGGACTGGAAGGCAGGGCGCTGGCCCGGGGCGCTGTCTGCTCCCACCCGGTGGCTCTGGAACTCTCCGAGCAGCTCCTGGGTGGGCTGCGGCTGCGCGCTCCCACCCCCGGCCACCAGCCCCCGTTGGAGAGCCTCATGGTGGCCGGGCTGAGCGGGCCCGCACTCTGGCTGCAGGTACTGATGCTGAGGACGCTGGGGATGATCTGCTGCTGTCATACGTGAAGGAGTTCTGGTGGTTCCCCCACATGTGGAGCCACATGCAGCCCCACCTTTTCCACAACCAGTCGGTGTTGGCCGAGCAGATGGCTCTGAACAAGAAGTTCGCTGTCGTGAGTAAGATTCCCTACAGGGCGGAGCTGGGGGGCCGGGGGCTGGGGGGTCCGGCCTGCTGGCCTCTCACTGCTGTTTTGTAGTTCTGACAGCATTTTATTAGTATCTTTACAGCCACTGTCTCTCTGAAGCCTCGCAAAGACCCCAGGAGGTGGTTATCGATACTCTCCCTTTTAGATAAGACACCGAAGCGCAGGGAGCCCACAGCAGCTAGGAGGAGGTCCAGCCAGGACTTAAATCCAGACCAGTTTATTTCCTGAGCCCAAGCTCTATCTTCAGGTCGGAGTGGGAGGCTCAGGAAAGCTGGAGCTGGTACTTGGGGAAGAGGGGATGAGGCCCAGGTACGGGCTCAGCCTGGGCCCACCAGCCAATCAGAGGCCGAGACAGGCAGGAAGAGCCCCTGTCCTTGCTCCTCACTCCAGGGTGCAGGAGGGCATGAACTCTGGGCTGAGAGTTAGGAGTCCCCCAGCTTGGTCAGTCTCGAGACTTGGGGCCCATCCCTTTCCGTCCCTGGGCCTCAGCTTTCCCATTTGTACCATGAGGGCATGGACCCACTGCCCTGCCATTCTAGCCTCTTGATTCCTCTCTCCCGTTCTACGAAGGGGAAATGAGACCCTGTGGGGAAGGAACCCGTGCTCACCCAGGCCTGGTCCTCTTCTCCCCAGGAGCACGGCATCCCCACAGACATGGGCTATGCGGTGGCCCCCCACCACTCGGGTGTGTATCCCGTGCATGTGCAGCTGTACGAGGCCTGGAAGCAGGTGTGGAGCATCCGCGTGACCAGCACGGAGGAGTACCCCCACCTGAAGCCAGCCCGCTACCGCCGCGGCTTTATCCACAACGGCATCATGGTGAGTGGGCCCCACAGCCTGTGAGGTGGATGTGCACACACCGTCTGGGGAAGCGTGGCTTGCGTGCTCGGGCTAGGGGCTGCAGGCCAGGCTCTGCTGCCCCCCTCTGGCATCCAGCCTTTCCATCCCAGGGAAGGTAGGCTGCTGGTCCGGCCCTTTCCTGAGCTCCTTTTTAGCGTTCGTGATGGGATCAGGGGCTGAACATTTTTTTAAAGGGGCCTCTGGTGAGGACTGGGAGGGTGAGGCCTCTGTCTCATTCATTTGCTTATTGAAACATTTTTAATGAGCTTCTACAGTGTGTCTGCCCCTGTTCTAGGCACTGGGGACAGAAGTATACAGAACCAACGAGGGTCCCTGCCCTTGTAGACCTGACATTCTAGTGGCAGGAGACAGTGTGCTCACAAATGTGTGACATATGTAACATATGGCCAGATGGTGTGGTGATGGGGCCATGGAGAAGAGTCAAGCAGGGAAAGGAGATTGGGAGTGCCAGAGGAGAGGAGAAGCTATTTTAAATAAGGTGATTAAGAAGGGCCTTCGTAGGAATGAGCCATGCTGCTATATGAGGAAAAGCTTTAAAGCAGCAGAGAAAGCAAGTGCAAAGGCCCTGTGGTAGGCAGACTTTGTGCTAGGTGTGTTTGAGGACCAACTAGGAGGCCAGTCTGGCTGGAGGGGAGTAAGTGAGGGGGACATGAGGTCAGGGGGTGATGGGCCAGATCATGTAGGGCCACAGAAAGCCATTGGATGGACGTTAGCTTTTCTCTGAAATGGGAAGTTTTTGCATGGAGTGCTATTAGGATCAGATTCATATTTTTAAAAAGATTTCTCTTGTTCTGGCTGCTGTGAGTTGCAGAGACTGCAGGGAACAAAGGGGGAGGCAGGGAGACCAGTTGGGAGGCCACTTTAATATTCCAGATGAGAGAGTGGTGGTTCCATCAGGGTGCAATTTTTGGGATATGATCAGATTCTGGACTTACTTAGAAGGTCAAGCCAACAGGATCAACTAGTGATTGGAGGGTAGGGTGTGGGGGAGAGAGATGAGTCAGGATGACTCCTGGGTTTTTGGCCTGAGCCACTGGAAGGATAAATTGTTGACAGTCCAGATGGGGCATGTGTGGGAAGGCCAGATTTATGCTTTCATCTGTCCATCCATCTGTCCATCCAACCATCCATCCATCCATCCATCCTTCCCTCCTTTCTCCTTCCCTCCCTCCCTCCACTGGCCTCCTCTATACCAGGCATTCATATTCTCTCTGGGGATGAGGTGGTAACCAGAAAAGCAAGTTCCCTGCTCTCTTGGAGTGCAGTTTTATGAAAGGAGACAGAGAATCAACAGTTAAGCCAGCATGTGACTGGGAGAACTCCCAGGCAGGTTCTAACGCTGTGAGGGGGTTGCGAGGGTGACTTGGAGGACTGCTTTGCAGAAGGTCAGGGACCTTTGCTGGGCAAACATTCTCACTTGCCTATCTCTGTTACTTTGGGGCCTGCTCATTTCGTTACAGGGAATAGCAGCAAAGTTTGTGAAATGGCAAGGGCCCGTGGGCTCACTTGAGGGAATGTCGCAGGCTGCAGAAGGTCACAAGGGGAGAAGACCCCCAAGAGTGGGGGCTGTGTAGTCACACAAGAGGCTGCCCTTCTGAGGAGACACCCTGGCTGTTCTCCTGAGGGAGGGTCTTCTACCGCCGTCCATGCCTGGAGATGCCATAGCTCTCCCCTGCCCCATCCCCAGGTCCTCCCGCGGCAGACGTGCGGCCTCTTCACACACACCATCTTCTACAATGAGTACCCTGGTGGCTCCAGCGAGCTGGACAAGATCATCAATGGCGGCGAGCTCTTCCTCACTGTGCTCCTCAATCCTGTGAGTGCTCATAGCCCTGGGCTGGGGGTGAGGGGCCGCTGCCGGACAGCCTGTCTGCAGCCAGGGCTGGCTTTCCTGGGCCTGGGGAGGAGGGGGCGGCCGCCGGTATGAGGGCCGGGAGCGGGGCAACCCGCTGTGCCCCCCTGGCTCTGGCCCTGCTCTGCTCTGTGACCTTGGGAAGAGAATCCGAGTTGTCTTTCCTTTTTCCTTTCAGAATCTTGTACTTCAGTGCAATGGTGTGAGCATTTTGGTCTGTGTTCTCTTTCCAGTCTTTGTGTGTGTGTGTAAATATATGGATGTTATGTACTAACATACATAGTAAATCATTAATCTATAAGCTATATATGTATATATACATATATTTTGAAATACATATATTTTAAACTATTCATCTGAGCTTTCTGGCCCTCTCTTTCCTTATCTGTAAAATGGCAATTATCACCCATGCTTTAATACCATTAAGTAGATATCCGGTGGTGGTGGTATTCAGCTTTACGGGATAACCGAGCCCTCCTTGTCTTCCATGAACACCCCACCAAGAAAATACAGAAGAACACCCAAACGACTGCGCAGTAGGTCAGCCTCCCATTTCAGGGTTGTGATAGTTGGTGGTCAGTCAGACGTGGCTTCACCTGACTGTGCCTAGGCCAAGTCACACAGCAAGTTTGCTGACGGCCCCAGTGAACCTTGGACTGGTCATAGAGTGACTCTGCAAAGCTGCGGCAAGACCAGAAGAGTCCCAAGTGGGGTGGAGGGTGAGGGCTCAGATGCTGACCGGCCCCACCCCCCGCCTCCCTCCCCTGGAGCAGATTAGCATCTTCATGACGCACCTGTCCAACTATGGGAACGACCGCCTGGGCCTGTACACCTTCAAGCACCTGGTGCGCTTCCTGCATTCCTGGACCAACCTGCGGCTGCAGACGCTGCCCCCCGTGCAGCTGGCCCAGAAGTACTTCCAGATCTTCTCCGAGGAGAAGGACCCGCTCTGGCAGGTGGGTGGGTGGGTGCCGTGGTGCAGACATGGGATGTCCCAGACACACGGCGGATGTGGGCTTGGCCCTCACACCCTCATAGTCCCTCTTGAGTGCAAACCAGCACGGGCACACTCGCTTGTTGTCACACGCGCATGTATGTACACACTGCCCACGCAGATGTGCACGCGTGCACACTCACACACACCTTCCGAAAAAGCATTACAAGACTGTAAGTGAGCAGGGTGTAGATCAAGTGCAGATCCATGCAACTGCCTGGCCTGGTTGGACTCTTAGTCCTTTATACCCCTTCTCACGCTAGAAGGCTCTGTACCACCGGAGAGGGGACTGATGGGAGGTCTTGGGGGGCAGTTCTTGAGGAAGTCTTCCCCTGGGGGCTGTCAAAATCTGGAAACAGAAGCTAAGCTGGAATGGAAGCAGTCTCATAGTTCAGACCAGGGGTCCACAAGCCCCAGCTCATGGGCCAAATCTGGCCTGCAGTCTGTTTTTGTAAATAAAGTTTTATTGAAACGCATCCACACTTATTCTTGTATGTACTGTTTAGGGCTGCTTTCATGCTACGACAACAGAGTTGAGTAGTTGTGACAGAGACCAGGTAGTACTCCAGCCTAAAATAGTCACTAAGCACTTACCAAAGATTTACTAACCTCTCCAGAGAAAGCTTGCTGACCCCTGGTTCCGACACAGCTCATCCAGTTAATTCAACAAGTGCTCGTGAGCTGCTATTGAGTGCCAAGCCCCGGGCTGAGCGTTTTGCTAGGACTGATTGGAACTGGTCGCTGCCTGCTAGCAGCGCAGTGTCCTGAGGTGGGGATGTGACAAGGACACACGTAGTTACTGTACCTGGCAGTGCTGTAAGAGCTGCATATCCATGTGCAATGAGAGTCTGTTCATTGGGTTTTGGGCCACCCCCTAACATTCCTTCCACTGTTGTTTTAGGACCCGTGTGAGGACAAACGCCACAAAGACATCTGGTCCAAGGAGAAGACGTGTGACCGCTTCCCAAAGCTCCTCATCATTGGCCCCCAGAAAACAGGCAGGTCTTTCCGCTCTTGACCAGCGTCCCCCACTGCCACGGAATTCGGTGTCTCAGCCACGGAATTCTGGGGACCACCTTGCCCTGGCTCCACTCCCCAGTAATCTGCCCCCCTCTTTCCCAGGAAGTGAGAGTGAAGTTGGGATGAACATGAACTGCCTATCAGTATGGAAATGGGGAGGGGGTGGAGGGTGGGTGTAGAATTTTCCTATCTGTCCTGAACCACACCTCAGGGAGCTCTGTTTCTGGGGGCCTCTGAGTCTAAGGCAGAGAAGCCCAGATCAGCTATTCTGCACATTTGAGCAGTGCCAGGAAAAACTGGTTCAGTGCAGAGGGGACTGCAATCAATGAGTCATGTTTGCCAGGGGTACAAGAGGGAGGAGCGGTGATATGCTTGCTAAGTATTTGCCATCCACACACACTGTGAACCATGAATGGCTATGCCCATTTTACAGATAAAAAACTTGAGGCTCAGAGAAGTGAAGTGACCTCCCCTGACACATTCAGTTAGGAAATGACAGGTCTAGGTCTTGAACCCTTATCTCTCTGACCCCCAAAGCTTATATTATACTCTTCAGGAAACTAAACTCTATAGTCTCCTTCTCTTCCAAGACGTCTCATTATAGCATACAAACCATAGACTCACACACAGGAGAGGAATGAACTCTCTAAAGGAGGGGCTGGGTCCTGTCCTGTCAAGTAGGACAGAGTGTGAGTGGGGAAGGGTGCCCAGAAGGAGAAGGCATTTGAGCCAAATCTCTTAGCCCTTCACGAATTTCACATCAATAGACTGCAGGGTCTGGAGCTCCCTTTTCTTTGAGCTCCTCCCATGTGTCAGAGGACAGAGGCCCAGACCTGGAAACCATCTAGTTCTGGGATTATGAGAAGACACCAGTGAACTGGGCATGGCTGCTAGAGTACAGTACATGGGTGGGAAGGATTCCGAGGCCAAGTTCTTGTTTCGTGTTCAGGATGCCATGATAGGTTAGTGATGTCTACAGTGGATGCGGGAGTTGGGGTGCCCACACGCATGCCCTGTATTTGCTGTCCTGGCTTTCATAAAATTCTTTGGATTGCACAGATACAGAAACTAAGCCCCAGAGAAGGCAAGGGACTTGCCCAGGATCTCCCAGTGAGTCATGGAGAGCTGGAGTCAGAACCCAGGATCCCAGACTCCATGTTTGTGTTCGGGGCCGGGCCCTGGTCTCAGCTGCCTTCCATCCCTGCAGGCACCACGGCCCTCTACCTGTTCCTGGGCATGCACCCGGACCTCAGCAGCAACTACCCCAGCTCAGAGACCTTTGAGGAGATCCAGTTCTTTAATGGCCACAACTATCACAAAGGCATCGACTGGTGAGTGGCCCTTTCTGTCCAGAGCTGGATGGGAGCTTGCTCTCATGGAGTCTGCCCCAGAGGAGGTCTGCTCTGCTCACAGTAGGAAGCAGCTGGCCCTTGCTCACACACAGCTGAAGTTCCTGTAAACAGGGACAAAGCTCAGTGACCCTTGCGTCATGATGTTGGAGCCTTATCACAGGCAGGACACTTGAAGAGGAAGCCCTTTGCCCCTTTCGTCACCACCTGGGGTCAGAGACTGCTAGAAGTGGGAGCCAGCACCTCCCTTGCTTGCAGGAAAACCACCTGAGTCCCAGAGGAGCACAGGGACTTGCCCAAGGTCCCAAGAATTGGGGACAGAGCAGTGGCTAAACTCCAAGTGTTCTGACCCCGAGAGCTGCTGAACTTTGCTTGCCTGATTGCGGAGCAGGAGGTGTTCTTGCGAGCCCTTCAGAGGCGGCTTGCTGGCCTTTGGGGACTTGCCTGGGCAGGTGGTGGAAATTGCAGCTTCCCTCCAGAACCTGTCACCAGACGTTAAGGCGGCGGCGGGGGGGGGGGGGGGTGGCCTTCGTGGGGATAGTTTTATGCTCCAATTATGTCAATTGGCATCTTTCTCTACTATTTGCCTTTTCTTTCCCTATACATGTATTACTCTTGTTTATTATTTTCATGTCAGTGGTTTCCCTGGGTGGAGAGATTATGGCCATTCTTCTGTTTATTTGTTTTCTTTCCGTACTTTTTTTTCTTTCTCTTTTGTCTGTCTATTGTCTGCCTACCCCTCGCTGCCCACCTGTCTCTATCTCTAATATGTGTACTATCTCTTGTCTAAAACCCACTGTAGCCAGATGTGTCACCGGAAGTCACCTTCTCTCAGGTTTTAGGGAGGTAATATGGTGCGACACCATACATTTAACAATACTTCCAGCAGGGTCTGGGGCAGCACCCCATCAGCAAGTACCCCAGTAGCAAATACATGCGTTAATATGTCTATAGCAAAGTCTGTGAATATTTACACTAAGATTAATAAGTCGGGTTTTGCTGCCAAATGGCTTTGCTATAAACTTGAGGGGAAAAGCTTCTATTTTCAGAGCTTTCTCCATTTAGGTGTTACAAACAATGGCCTGTGGGTGTACAGATGCTATTTCATAAAGAAAATTCAGAAATACACTTGAAACTAATACAACACTGTATGTTGACTAACTAGAATTTAAAATATAATAAATAAGAAAAAAATGAATAAAATTCAGAAATAGGAGAGAGCTAGCAATTCCTCAGCCCCATTCCCAAGATTTTGATTTTGTAGGTAGGTGTAGGGTGGGGCGAGGAATCTCAGAAGCCCCACCTCCCTGGAGTAACCCTGTCTCCCAGGATATAGTAGGGATCCTACACCCTCACCTAAGGTGGGCCTATGGGCTTTGATTCCCATGAGCCCCTGAAGTTGTACCTCTATTTTGTATGAGTAGGTGCCTGTGGGAGGCTCTGGAGCGTTCATTTAGCTTCCTGAGGTGTCCTCCATCCAGAGCTGGTCCCAGAGGGCTGGCATGGACGTCCCTGTGGGTGGGACATGGGAGGTTCCTCTGGAAAGCCATCAGCTGACCCACGTGAAGCCTGGGAGGGGTGTGGCTGACTCCCCCTCTCTCTGTCTCCTGGCCCGTGGTGACATCCTAGAAAGTGCCATCCTCGGCCAGGAAAGAAACCCTGTACTCGGGAGGCAGCAGAGGGCGTCCCTCGGGTCCATGCTGTTTCTTCCCGGGTCGAAGGTGTCCCAGTTCTCCTCCTAGAGGCAGTGAGTTAAGGCCCTGTCACTTTAACTGGGAACATCTTATTTAGGGTTCAAAGACACACACCCCCATCCCATGCCTTATAACCCATATCACTTCCATAAGTCTTCCTATCCTCCTGACTCCAAGGTCCCCCCTGAAAAGGAATGATTCAACAAAGGGAGACTGCCTGGTGGCCATCCATCCATCTAGAATCCCTGCCAGAAGCAGGTCCTTGGGATCAGTGTGCCTGCTTGCTTTCTGAAGTTCTACCCCCAGCGACCCTCACCCTCCCATGCTGCATTCCTCAGGACCCCTTCTCATGAGTCTTGCCTGTGAGCTCTTCTCTCTGGGCTTCCTGCAGGTACATGGAGTTCTTCCCTATCCCCTCCAACACCACCTCCGACTTTTACTTTGAGAAAAGCGCCAACTACTTTGATTCGGAAGTGGCGCCCCGGCGGGCAGCTGCTCTGTTACCCAAGGCCAAGGTCCTGACCATCCTCATCAACCCAGCGGACCGGGCCTATTCCTGGTACCAGGTGAGCCGCGGCTGGAGTGGAGCCCTGGGTAGGGGCATGGGGCTCTGTCCGTCGCTCAGCTACTCATACGTTCATTCGACAGATATTTACTAAGCACCTACTATGTGCCGGCCCTAAGCTAGGCTTCTGGAATGCGGTGGTGGGTAAGAATAGAGTCTCAGCTCCACAGGGCTTCTAGCTTATTGGAGGAGACAGGCAGAAATCGACATTGCATCCCAGCCAACAATTACCTGCCCACCCTGCTAGCTTCACTGGGGGTCCCGCCTCTGATTCTGACACCAACAAGAGGTGGAAGGTGGTTCCACCTGGATGAAAGGGAGATTTGGTGAACAGTGATCATACTAACTGGTCTCCTCGCTGGACACTGGGTGGGGTGGGGGTGGGGATTCAGAGAAGGATAAGATATAAGACTCCGCATTCATAGTAGAGGATGCAAACACCTGATCAGGTAAAGAAGTTACCTGACTGTTGTCTATGGTAGAGAAGGTATGACTCCTAATCCCCACTCGACTATGTAAGAACTAGAACTTTCTTTAACTTCAGTGACCTGACTTAATTTCTTCTGAGCACTAGGCTTACAGAACAGCCCTAGGCCTTTTGGGAGGTTTCCTCCCCTGCCTGCCAATCTTCCTGGGATTCTGATCCAGTGCCAGGGTGTGGGGGGTAGCTCGTCCCTAGCTGGTCTAGGAAGACCTTCTCAGGTCTGGCCACTTTCAGCAGCTCCCTGCCACCCTCTGAGCCTGTCACTTCCTCTCTGGGGCCTCACTGCCTCTGCAGTGCCGGGGGGGTGCTGGGTACAGACCCTACTTGCTCTCTGGTCCGCACAGACTGCCCCTTCCCTCCCTGCCCGCCCGGAGCTGCGTGTGAGCCTCAGTGCGGATGTGGAGGCTCAAGAGAGTGTGACCCCTGGTGGGCAGGTTCCTGGTCTCTGGATGCTGATGGCCCATGGCATTATTGTAGGTGGTTCAAACATGGCATTTCCCCCTTTCTGATTCTTTTCCTATCCTGTCTTAGTCTGCTCGAGGAGCTGTAACACAGTATTCATGGACTGGGGCTTAAACAACAGGAGTTTATTTCTTATAGTGCTGGAGGCTAGAAGTACAGGATCAAGATGCCAGCAGATTTGGTTCCTGATGAGATCACTCTTCCTGGCTTTTAAACAGTCACCTTCTCACTGTGTCCTCACAAAGCAGAGAGGAAGAGAGAGCGAGCGAGAGCGGGAGCACCCACTCTCTCTGGTGTCACTTCTTATAAGGGCACTAACCTCATCATGGTGGCCCCACCCTCCTGACCTCATCTACCCACAATTACCTCCCCAAGGCCCCACCTCCAAATACCATCATATTGTGGGTTAGGACTTCAACATAGGAATTTTGGGGAGGGGACACAAACACTCAGTCCATAACACCTTCTGATTTCTATAAAGGACAAATTCTCAGTTTAGTGTAAATGGCTCTTAAGTCCTTTCTAACATTGCTAAGCTCTGTTTTCAACAAAGAGAGTGCAAGCTTTGGGCTCAGGGCCTATAGCAGACATTGTGTCTGGCTGGCATTTGAGAACATTGCTTTATTTTTATTGCATTTATGAATGATTACCTTCTGTATGTGACAACTGATTCGGGTCTTCTGCTTACAGAGGCAATAGTGAGTTTTATTTTGAAATAGTTTTTTTTTTTTTTTTTTTTTTTAAAGATTTTATTTATTTATTTGACAGAGAGAGACACAGTGAGAGAGGGAACACAAGCAGGGGGAGTGGGAGAGGGAGAAGCAGGCTCCCCACGGAGCAGGGAGCCCGATGCGGGGCTCAATCCCAGGACCCTGGGACCGTGACCTGAGCCGAAGGCAGACGCTTAACGACTGAGCCACCCAGGTGCCCTATTTTGAAATAGTTTTATGTGAATAAGAAAGACGAGTCAGTGTAAATCAAAGTGTGTGGACCTCGGCACATACAGGTGGCTTGTGGATATGGGAGACATCGGAGAGATGACAGGCAGATGACCAACATTTGGAAACTCTGATCTAGTCTCACTCCTGTCTTGCAAAGATGGAAAAACTAGGGCTCTGAGAGGCCATGACTCCCCAAAGTCAAAGAGCAGTGGGAGGCAGAGCCGGGACTTGAACCCAGGGCTGCTGGTCGCAGCCAGGGTCTTCGGGCCACTTCACAGCTGCTGAAGAGAGCCTCTTCCTTTGTGCCCCCCATGGGGCGCACTGAACCTCTCCCCTTGCCTGCAGCACCAGCGAGCCCATGATGACCCAGTGGCCCTGAAGTACACCTTCCACGAGGTGATCACGGCTGGGCCCGACGCGTCCTTGAAGCTGCGGGCCCTTCAGAACCGCTGCCTGGTCCCCGGCTGGTATGCCACCCACATTGAGCGCTGGCTCAGCGCCTTTCACGCCAACCAGGTAGCTGCCGGTCCCTGGCCCTTGGGAGGGCACTCACAGTTCTGGCTTGGGGCAGCTAGCAGAGAGCCTTGAATCTCTTTCGTCAGCCGTGGGGCCCGAAAGGTCCTCATTGGCGAGCCAGACCTTTGGGGGCTTCGAAAGTTTCATTCTTGTTTATCCCAAGGCTGATGTGTGAAAATTCCCTAAGCCCTTGTCCTGTCATCAGGCTCTGTGTCCCTAAGGGGATCCCAAAAGCCCTGGGGTAGGCTATCTTCCTGGGAGGGGTGTGGTGATGTAGGGAGAGCCTGGTCAGAGAGGTAAGCAGGGCCAGATCACATGAGGCATTTAGGGAAACCCTTGGAGGGTTGAGGCAGGAGAGTGATGTTGGGCCAGAGGCTTAGAGGGAGGCAGAGAGGGATATGGTAGGGTTGTGAGGGGCAGGCAGGAGTGGAGCGATAGCTTCATCTCTAGGAGAGGGAAGCTGGTAGAGGGCAGGGAGTCGGACTGCAGAAGCCTGAGGCACAGGGACACCTGCCGCTCGGAAGTGGAAGAGGAGGTAGAGACTATACCGTGAAGAGTGCCCAGTTTGTAACCATGGCTGGTGACCAGGAGACTGGGAACCTGTTTGCCCCTGGAGGAAACACAGGTTCAGATCATCCTTCTCCGTTTTCTCTTTCCTCCAGATTCTGGTCTTGGATGGCAAACTGCTGCGAACAGAACCTGCCAAAGTGATGGACACGGTGCAGAAGTTCCTTGGGGTGACCAACACTATTGACTACCACAAAACCTTGGCGTGAGTGTTGCCTTGGCTTTTCAGCAGGGTGATTTTCTGAGCAGGCACCTGGACCAAAAAGCCAAAGGCTTGAATGATTATGGAAGAGACACAGATACATTAGAGTTAGAAAGTGTGCATATTCCTGATGGCCGTTTAGCAGAAAAGCTGATATTAATATGATTGGAATCATATTAATAAAGGTTATCAACTCAAGGAAAAAGGAGGTGGTGAATATGTCCTACTGTGGTCAGTCCCAGCCCTGGGCTTTTCTTTTCAGTCTGTGCTGAACATTTTCAGAACCTTTTATTAAAGTAAGTTAGACTAACATTAAGCAGCCCTAGTTCCCACAAAGGTTTCTTAGCATTAGATCACGATTTGAATATAATTTCAGGAAAAGGAAACTTCAGATATTGCCGATGGTTTATAATCCCACTCACTCAGAGCCTGGTACAAGTGCACTGAGAATGGCCTCCCAAGACGGGTAGAGGCCGGCCTGTGTGGCCGGCGCTCAGGGCTGGGGCGTGGTTGCGTGTTAACCGTGTTACAGACAAGTGACTCACGTACCTGTATGGGGTGGGGGTGGGTCTCAAGAGAGGGAGGAATAAAGTCACCTTCCCTGGTTACCTACTTGGGAAAGTCAGGCAGCAAGAATGTTCCCTTCTCACTGTCTTGGAGGTTGAAGGTGAAGAAGAGAAGCGGTCCTTTACCTTGAGGCAGACAGGAGCAGCACCTAAGGAGGTTGGGCTGTTGGCATCAGGGATGCCCGGGTTAGGAGACCTGTTACTTCTTTAGCTGTGTGACCTTGGACAAGAGTCTTAGCGCCTTCAAACCTCACTTTCCTCATCTGTAAATTGGGAATAAAGGTTTTGACTCCTAGACCTCCCGAGGGTCACTGTATTGTATGAAGCATGCATGTGGAGCTCTTAGCTCAGCACCTGGCACGTACTGATGCTCAAAGATCGTCTTCATCATCATCATCATCTTCTTCTTCTTCCTTTATGCCTACCCTTCAGAAGTCCCTGTCTCCCACACCTGCCAAATGTGAATTCTGTTTTCCGGCTGTCCTCATGCCGAAGCAGCTCCTAATGGTTCCAGATCTGGGGTTGAGTTCTGATGCCAGTGTGCCTCCCCTCCCCTTGGCAGCTTCAGATCTCGTCCCCCTCCCCCACCAAAAAGCTTTGAAGGCCCAGCATGACTTCAAATCCTGAAGGCAGTTGTGCTCTGTCATTCCTGAAGTTTACTCCAAAAGCCAAAACTTTCCAGTGATGGACATGCTTAAGCACAACTGCGGATACTGCATTTCTTGAAAAATAGACAATTTATAAAGACACACGCCCAAAAACCCCCACTAAACTTTTTCTTCCCTGTTGGGTTCTTGGGTAAAAAAAGTTGCTCAGCCCTGAGTAGGAGAGTGCTTAGGAAAGGTTTCCCCACGTCCTGAAGGACGGCACGTGATCCTGCTCTGGGTTGCTTGCTGGAGGGACTTGGGCCGCCCCGCCTGGACAAGAGCGACTCAGAGCACGTGAGCTGCTTTCTGCTGGGAAGAAGGGGGCAGGCGTGTTCAGTGTAGCCCAGGGCCGGCAGAAGCAAACCCCAGCCCCACACATCTGTCTATCTGTGGGTTCCAGAGCGTGCTTAGGGGAGTGGGTTTCATGGCCTAGGCTCTGCCACTCCTGGGGTCTGTGACCATTGCCTTAAGGTGGGAAGGGGATGGGCTGGGCCAGCTCCCATCCATAGGCTTTCCCCACCTCCACAGGTTTGATCCAAAGAAAGGATTTTGGTGCCAACTGCTCGAAGGAGGAAAAACCAAGTGTCTGGGCAAAAGCAAGGGCCGGAAATACCCAGAGATGGACCTGGATGTAAGTGGACACACTGCCTGTGGCGGCTGGATCACTGCGGGGGTCCCTGACTGGTGGGGGTCCCCTCTCCCCTTTACCCTGCACTCAGCACCTTAACGGCCTTGGCCTTTCTTGGGTGGTGTTCTTACAAGGAGGAAGTCGAAGCTGGGACATGGTGGGTTAGAATAGATTTAGTCCAGCGAGAATTTATTACCTTCTGCCTAGGGCTGAGCGCTGTGGGCTTTGAGGATGGATGAGATGTGTTCTTTGCCTTCAAGGGACTTCTAGTCTGGGAGGGAAATAAGTCACACACACACCAGTAAGAATACGAGGCAGGACGCGCTTCATGCAGTAAGAGAGCTGCACACAAGTGCTAGGGGATTTCGGAACCAAAGATGCTACTGAAAGGGACCCCGGAGGGGAGGGCCTCTGGGGCTGGGCCTGTGGGGACCAGGCAGCATTTGGCCCGAGGCATGGACGGATAGGCGTTCTTGTGGCAGAGAATGGCATGTCCAAAGGACGAAGGGCAAAGGTCACACGCCGTGACTTTCAGTCGTCCTGATTTTAATTAATTCCTTCTTTTCTCCCAATCACAAGAATTTTGACCTTGTGTACTGTGTTTTGGTGTCCTGCCATCTAGCTTTCTTTTGGAGGCTACCAAGGAAGATGGTGAATAAATGATAGGTGTGTGGGTTGACACTGACCGAGTGGTGGGTTTACAGAGGGGAGGGGTCCCTCTGGAATCAGCACATCCCTGAGCTCTGAACTCTCCTTCCTGTTCCAGTCCCGCGCCTTCCTAAAGGACTATTATCGGGACCACAACATCGAGCTCTCCAAACTGCTGTACAAGATGGGCCAGACACTGCCCACCTGGCTCCGAGAGGACCTCCAGAACACCAGGTAGCCACGGCCACCACAGCCAGACTGAACATATGTGATGGCCTGGACGGCCTGCCGCATGCTGAGCCAGACTGACCTGCAGAGTGGGGAGCTGGGCCTGGGCTGGCCAGGCACTTCTGAGCAATACTCAGCTGAGGCCCAGGCAGGACCGGGAGAAGAGCCCAGGCAGGTCCGCAAGCGCCTCGGAGCGTCCAGTGCTGGGTCTGTGGCCTCCAGGACCTCCCTAGCCACCAGAGGTCCATTCCGTTCACGGCCTTCCGTGGGGAGGCCACTCCCTGTTGGTGGAAGGCCACTTCCTAGTGAGAGGGAGTCCGTGAGACTTCCTTTTCTGTCCCTCACTGTGTTCTACCAACCATGCCCTCCCCTTCATCCCGTCACTCCCTGCGACGGCAGGGTCTCCCCTCAGTATTAGCTGCCATATTTTCCCTGTCCTCCAGACAATAGGGAGAAGAGCCCAGCAGGGCCTTTTGCCAAACAGGGGAGAGAGACTGGATGCTTCCCTCACTGATTTGAGCCAGGCACTTCGGAGGGGTTAGCTGGGTACCCAGAGTCACTGGGCTGGATGTGGGGGTGGCCACCTCAAGAGAACTCTGAATCTCTACACACATTCTGGTTAATACCTTCACATCTCACTTTCCCTTTTGGGGAAAGAATCGCTGATTCCTACAATATCCACCCAGTACTCAGGGCCTCCTTCAGGACCCTGGGGCACTGTCATGCCATTTGGACCCAGAGACCCAGGCCTCCCTCCCCCTGCTCCTCACCCTGGGATATGACATGTGGTATTTCCTGTGGTAAAAGACTGAGGCGGTTCAGGAGTCTGCCAGTATACATGTCCCAATGTACATATGTTGTCCCCACGCCCAGCCCCAACCTTGGCCCCTGGCAGACACTGGGCAGCGTGGGTAAGACTGCCATCCACAGCTTTGCCCCAGCTACCTGTGGCCAAGGGCTCCTAGAGACCCCCTTAGCCCCCCGCCCCCAAATACTAAGAAACTAAAGTATTTTAATATTTTGTTTTTTTTCTTGGTGCCAGAGTTTTACCCTGGGTGCTGGGGTTGCACTGTGTTATATATATATATAATGTGTATATATATATATTATATTTTTTTTGGTTGGGTTTGTTTTTAATTCAGTCGTACGAAATGGTGGCAAGCCCTAGTGTCCTATCTCAGTGCTAGAGAATGAGGTGGAAGGGAGGGGAGGGCATGTCTTCGTGTGTCCGGGCCTCGGGGAGACTGTGTGGAGGTGCCCCTTGGAGAGGTCTCTCTTCCCTCCCCAAGTGTCGCGGCTGCCCTGGGGCTACTGCAGCTGGACAGAGGTGGTGAGAGGCACAGGGAAGACCTACTCTCTCCAGGACACCTGGCTTCATGAAGCGCAGTGACCCTGGAGGAATTTTGGCCAAAGGAAACAGCAAGGCTGGGGTGGGAGGCCATGGGGCTGAAGGCCAGCCTGTCCCCTCCCCCCTCACATGGTGCTAGGTTGGGAGCTGCCCTGGGAGCTGGGCTGCCCGCCGGGACCCACAGAACTGTCTCCAGGCCCCCTGTAGACCACGGGATCTTGGGGCTGTTTTCTGGTTAGGGTCTGCTCCTACCCCCTTCTTTAACAATGTGAAGTGACTAAGGCTGGGCGCCTCTCCCCAGCCCCTCCCACTGCCAGTTCAGCTTCCAACCGACATCCAGAAAACCCTTTCTGGAGAGCCTTGTCTCGTTCAGAAGACTCTAGCATCTTGGGGCTGGAAGGGTCTTTCTATGGGTTTGGAAACAGGTCCAGAAAGGCGAGGCGGCCTCCTTGGCTGATGTCTCAGAACTGGGTGCAAGCAGGGCCGAGAATTAAACCTGAGGCTCCTGATTCTGAGTCCAGTGCTCTTCTTCCAATGCCACACTGCCTCTGAGCCCATCCTGGGGACCCTCCTCTGTGCCAGCTTCCTGTCCCTCCCTCAGTCACACCCGTGGTCATTCCAGGATAGGGGAAACCACTCCTTCCCAGCCAGGGTGCCTTTGAGCCTTCTCCGTTCCTGGTCTGCACGTGCAGTCCTGCCTTGCTCTCCCTGAGAGGTCCTCCTGCCGTCTGCGGGTGGGGGTGGGGGGACGGGTCTGTCTGACCTCTGAACCTGACCCCTTTTCTCAAGTTCTTCACCGGCAGTGGAGAAGAAAGGCAGATACTCAGCGGGACAACTGCATGTGGGTTCACTGTCTTCCGACAGAAGCCTTCCCATCATGCTTCTCATCCGGGCCCTTGAGCCTGGGAACCCAGTGTCAAGCCCGCAGGGGATGAGGAACAGAGTGGGGACAGGGTGGTGTGCCTGCTTGTACGCTCGTGAAGACTTGCCAGTGCCGGGGGGCCAGACTCGCAGAAGGGGGCGGACTTCCATAGGGCAAACCCCAGGCCTCGTCTCCCATCTTGTGGCGAGGGGCTCGGGCTCCGTGGCGTGTGCAGCCCTTTACAGCTCCCTCTGCTGAGATCTACCCTCTGCGTCTGGACGCCTGCCCCCATCTCTGGGAGCTCAGAATGACCGGTGGGCGGGCAGCTCCATTTCTCTCTGCCTCTGGCCTGAGGAAGGAGCAGGCAGGTTGGAGACCCCACGGGAGCTTGTGGGAGCAGAGGAAATAGTGGGAAATGTTGTCCAGGCCCTTCTGGAAGGCTGGGGACTTGACCTGCCACGTGTTCTGAGTCTGTCTGGCCACTACTACTTCTTCCCTTCCCACTGGTGAATCTTGCTCGTGGACCCACTGCCAGGACCTGTAGATATTGGGGAGGGGGTTGGACAAATCCGTCTAGGGGCTCTCAGCTACTGAGCACACAGATCCTCCTCATGAGAGAGCAAACCAGAGGGCAGTGGGTACAGCATCTCTGCATCTTAAGTGTTCACTGATTCACTGTGTTTGGCCAGAGAGAGAGAGAGAGAGAGAGAGAGAAAGAGAAACAGTTTAAATCATGTAGTGGACGCCGCCATCCATTCTCTCATCCCTCCCATGAGCCTGTGCCTGGGGCGGGCGCAGGCGGGATGGTCACCTGCAGCTGCCTCAGCCGTCGGGGTTCTAGAGCTGCCTGTAGCTCAGGCGTCCGGCACTTGGAGGATGAGTTCGAAGTTTAAAGATGGGCCTCTTGCGGGCCTGTGAGGAGAAGTAGGCAGCGCCTCTGGGGCCCAGCTGAGGGAGCAGCCATCTGTTCCCAATGGAGGACGACTCGGCTGACCCACAGACGTTGGCAGGCTCAGTAGGGAGCGGTCCCCACCAGTTTGTTAGTGAAAGAGCAAGTGAAAACACGTTGTACCAATTATCTTATGATGGACACCTACTACCCTCCATCTAGAGTTAAAATGAACATTTTGCCACATTTGATTTCTCACTCTTTATGTATATATTTTTTCCAAATTAGTTTAAAAGTAAGTTGCAAATACCGTGAGACTTGACCAAAATGCCTCCACCTGCATCCCCTAAGAGTTAGGACATCTCCGTATTGGCCTGTATCACGCCCAAGACAACAGTCATTTCCTAAAAACATCTGCTATTCAATCTGTGTTGGCTTTTCCCCCAGATAACTCTTACACCTGGTTTTGGAATCAGGATCCAGTCAGGGTGCATACATGACATCTTGTAACTGCAGTTTTTGTTCAGTCTCTTAAGTGCTGAAAAGTCCTCTCTCTGCTCGCTTTGGTTTTTTAAATGATGTTATTTCTGAGGAGAGCAGGCCTGCTGTGCTGTTGAAGTCCCACATTCTGGATCTGTGTGATCATTTCTTCATGGTGTCATGGAATCTGTTCCTCTAGCCCCCGTCTTGTCAAGGGGGATTTAGGCTGTATGGATTTCTGCCTTTTGTGCTGACTTGACAACTTCACTCCAGCCTGAGATGCCCCTCTACCGTCCCCTGTACCAAGTGCCAAACCAGCAGAAGGGCTAGGTGGCGCTCCAGGAGCTCAGGGAAGGGCAAGGAAGGCGGCCATTGCAGCGGGGCCTGGCAGTGCTGGGCCTGCTGGGAAGGAGGTGCCCCTGGTTCAGAAGAGCCTGTGCTGCCCCCTCTGATCCTGGCGATGGACCACAGGGCACCGAATAACATCTCTGTCTCTCTCTCTCTCTCCCCCCCTCCCTCTCTCTGTTTTGTGGCCTCCTGGTTTTTACTTCCTGGAGGCCCGTGGTCTGTGTGCACTGGAACAGAGCCGGGCCCCTGGGATGCACCAGGGAAGGGCCTAACTGGGGAACTGCCCCCCCTCCCAAGCTGTGGTGTGAGGAGAAGAGCCCAGGGCCGGAGGCAGGAGATGTGAAATTTCGTCCCAACTGGGTACATTTAGTAGCTAACGCCATGGTTTTCCTCCAGGACCTCAACTTCCCCATTTATAGGATGAGCAGATGGGGCAATGGCAGGGGTTTTCAAATGTCAAAGAAGAAAGCGGGTCTGCTCTAGTTGAAGTGAGCAGATGGAGGGCCCAGACCCCTGCCCTCAGGGCAGTGCTGGGTGCCTGGTTTGCAACCCTGGGCCGACTGCCCCTCCCAGGCCTCGCCCTTGCCAGCTTGGATAGCCAGAGATTTTGGGGGGGGGCATGGGCTTTGTGAGGGGTCAATGTCAAGGGCCTGGGGAGACTCTGGCTGTGTTTTATCCTAATAAGTTCATCCCTCCCTCTTTCCTTCCTCTCTCTGGCTCTTGAGAATGAAGAAGGAGAGGGTTTTCTATGACTGTGCTAGCTTTTATTATCAGCAAGAGGGCTCCTTTTGTAATTTGTGCATGAAATTCATGTCATTTCCTGGGGAGAGGAGAGGGCTGACTGGAGAGGGTGGGGGGCACGCTAGGGGAGCAGACAGGTTTCCTTCCCTTGTGGGGGTGGGGAGAGGGGGGAGAGGGGGTGCTACCCAGCTCACCTGATCAGGGCTCTCGAACCAGCCGTTTTGGGTTGTGTTAAAAGTGGGAACCTTCCTCCATTAATGTACAATCTCGAACTAACTGCTAATAAAGTGGGGTTCTATTTGTACGCACTGGTCATGTCTGTCTGTCTCTGAACTTTAAGAAAGGCCTGCAGGGGAGGGTGGGGATAGGGAGGTTCTCACCACAGCCAGTGTGGCCACCCCTGTGTATGGTGGGGATAAGTCATCTCACTCTTGGATCCTCAGTTTCCCTCGTCTTTGAGGGGTATGGAGGAATTTGGACTCAGTGGCCGTTCCTGGAGAATTTGCTTAAAATGCAGATCCCCAGGCTGCACGTCCAGAGAGTCATCTCTGGCAGGTGTGAGGTAGGGCCCAGCCATCTGCATTTTAACCTCTTCACGCTGAGACACCGCACTTTGGGAAACCTGGGCTTTGATTGAGGAGTCCTATGGATTCTCATTAACTCAGAGAGTCCCACTATCCGAGGAACCAAAACTTGGGTTAAAACACGTGTCTCTAGCCCTCCCAGCCTGATTGAGGGCTGAGCTTGAGATTTGCCTGGGAGGGGCAGAGCAGAGAGGCCCAGTCCGCTGTCTGCAACACAGGCCTTTGGACCTGCGCCCTCGGGACCCCCTGCAAAGCTTTAAAACAATGTGCATCCCTGGGCTCTCCGAAATGCACTCTTTCAGAACCTGTGGGAGTGGGACCCGGCAAAGTGCATTTTAACAAACTCCCTGATACACAGGAAGATTTGGGAACGCTGAACCAGGCCACTGAGCGCGAGGCAGAGAAGGCCCAGAGGAACGTGGACAGCTGCTGAGGGGCGTGCGAGGACACAGCTGGGAACACCAACATGCCAGCCCCATTGCATGGGGGCAGCACTTGCAGAGACCTTTACGGTTTGTCACCTGGGAGCTTGGGACGGGTCATGTGACATCACCAACACTACATGGCTGGAGGCTGCAGTAATGGGAGCAGCTCCAGAAGTTGTGATACAGAAGGGTTTCTGTGCCAGTTAGGGGGTCCGGCCACATCAGAGATTTTTGAGTTTTAAAATAGCTGGTATTTGTTTTTAAAAGAGAAAATTTGAAAACCAGGTGAAGGTAGGGGCACTCTGGTTGGAGTGGGGTCAGTGTCTGGACTCTCACCAACTAATTCCTCCTCTCTATCCCCCATATTATCTTGGAACCCTAAACTCCTTGAAACACAGTGTGAAATTCCAGCCCAGCTGCTCTCAGAGGTCCCAAGAGTCTGCATTTCTTTTTTTTTTTTTTTTTAATATTTTATTTATTTGAGACAGAGAGTGCGCAAGTCAGGGGGAAAGGCAGAGGGAGAAACAGACTCCCCACTGAACAGGGAGCCCAATGCAGGATTCGATCCCGGGACCGTGGGATCATGACCTGAGCCGAAGGCAGACACTTAACCGACTGAGCCACCCAGGCGCCCCAAGAGTCTGCATTTCTGATAGGTTGTGTGAATAAAGGCACATTAGACTCTCTTCATTCCCTAACTGAGGAGTCTACTCAAGGAATCTGGTACTCCAGGAGCAGTCTAGGCTCCTAGAAGTAGACATCTCCCTCAGAGAAGCTGTGGGTTATGTGCATAGGGCAGTGTGTTCCATAATAGCAAAATGCTGGAAACAACCTAGATGTCCATTCATGGGGGATCAGCTACATAGCTGCTAGCAGAGCCACACGGAGGTACAGGATAATGCAGTTGAAAATAATGAGCTCAGTCTTCAAGTCCTCCCAGGGAGATTTCTATGAGACTGACCTACAGTGTGACCATTTTTGGAAGGAGTGCTACATAGTGTGTATTCCTCCTGGGAGTGTAGATACATACCTCTCATACCAAACTGATAACTGGTCACTTCTGGAGGAGGGAGAAGAGACTGGGAAGAGGGCAAAGGTTCAAAGGGCACTTCAGCTTTGGCTGCAACACTTTTTAAAAAACAAAGATAGGATATTTGTACATCACTTGTGGAATGAAGGTCTTAATAAAAAATAACTAGAAATGGGTGATGCAGAAAGGGAGCTCCAGGCGCTTGGACTAGTGTAGGGATGATGCCATGAAGGCAGCCCAGGTGTCCTTGACCCAGCCCTTGGGCTCCCATCAGAGCTTGGGGCCGTGGAGTGCGGGGGGGGGGGGGCGGTTCTTGCCTTGCCACAGCTATCCTGAGCACTCATCAAGATCCTGAGCCGAGGATCCTGACTTGCTGTGAGACCGTAGGCAAGTCTGCCCTCCCTCTCTGGCCTGCAGAGCCCAGCTCCCACATGCTAACAGATGGGGGAGTTAGAGCCCACATCATCAGAACTGGACAACCTGCCATGGTATGAGACGGATTCCGCTGAACGCCTGTGAAGTTTCCGATAAAAGCATAACATGAATCCAGCCAGCAGGTACATCTCTGTTGAGAGACAGTTTGCAAAATAACTGGCCTGAACTCTAAGAATATCACAGTCATGAAAGAGAAAGGCTGAGAAATAGTTCTGAATTAAAGGAAAGTGAAGACATCTGGCAATCACATGTCCTGTGTGACCCTGGAAGGGATCCTGGGCCAGGAAACAATCAGCTATAAAGGACGCCAGAGGGAACACTGGCAAAATGTGGAAACGGACTGTGTGGATTGGGTATGGTGTTGTATCGGTGTTAAATTTCCTCACTTTAATAATTATACTGTTATTTAAGAATATAGAATTTTTCTTAAGAAGGTCACGCTGAAGTATTTACGGGTAAAAGCGAGGAAATGGAGCTTGAATTTGGGCTTATCCTGTGCAGTCTAGAACTCGTCCAGCAGGGGGCAGTGTGACCCCAGCTTCTCACAGCTAGAGTCCCTGCGAACCTCTACACAGAAGATTGGGCTGGTGGTTAATGGTGGGGTTGGGGGGGTAATAATATTACAAGTAATAATATCAATCAGTTATATCATATGAATACTAAAAAGCATTTCTCACTGTCAGGCCGGCCCTCTGCTTGCCAAGGACTACGTCTTTTAATCCTTGCAACAACTCTCTGAGGTTAAGTGTTAGTATCATTCCCATTATATAGATGAGGGATCTGAGTTCAGAAAGGTTAAGTAACTCTGCCAGGATCACACAGCTAGGAGTCCTTGGTCTGGGAGACTCCACAGCCCGAAGCACACGGGGCTGTACTGCGCAGGTGATCGGGCATGGAGCAGGATAGGAGAATCTACCCACTCCCATGTTCTATCTCCAACCACTGGGAACTCTGGACCCTGGGTTCCCAAACACCCACCAGCGCCAGACATGGACACTTCTTGCCTCAGAATCAACTGAGCAGATTTTTAAATTCAACTACCTGGCTGTGTTGCTCCAGATTCTGCTGCAGGAACTCTGGGAAGGACCCAGAATCTGTGTTTTACCAAGTTCCCCAGGTGTTCTGTCATGTAACCAGAGGCTGGCAAGTCTCGGTCACTTCAATCCAGCATGTTTTCTTCCTGCCTTCTATAGCGCTAGGCCGTGTGCTTCCGGGGTAGAACATAGACACGGATCCCTGCCCCAGACAACCTCCCAAGAAGCACCATAAATTCCCTCTCCTTCAAGACTTCCCCCTTCCCCTCCATTATGACATTTTTGGAGGCTTATTTCCTCTGCCTGTCAAATCCGCAGCCCTTAAATCTCCCTTCGTACAGGAAGTCGTCCTGGCTTGCCTCTACATACTCTCTGATCACAGATATCCATAGATGGTCATTAAAAAAAGGAAATACAATATTAAAGAGTATGATACAATAATACAGAATATGAAGTATGGGTTATATTACAGATAATTTTATTACAGCATATGATTATATTATCAAATGGCATATATTGTTATTATACTACAGTTAGGTAGATGATAGGCATACCTTTAGGCCTGATGTGGTAGAGCTAAGAAGGCCCATTTAGGGGGCGCCTGGGTGGCTCAGTCGGTTGAGCATCCGTCTCTTGATTTTGGCTCAGGTCATGATCTCAGGGTCGTGGGATTGAGCTCCATGTCGAGCTCCACATTGAGCCCCACATTGGGCTTCATACTAAGCGTGGAGTCTGCTTGTCCCTCTCCCTCTGTTCCTTCCCCTGCTCACGCTCTCCTCTCTCTCAAATAAATTAATTAATTAAATTTAAAACAAAAAGAAGGCCCACTTAGTCTCTTGGTTCTTCTCTTTCCCATTTTACAGATAGGTAAATTGAGGCCCCGGGGCAGATAATGGGACTCTGGTGAACTTGAAGATCCTTGGTCCCCATACCACCTATTCATGAAACTATAAGCTCACCCATGACTGAACCCCAAGTCTCTAACCACCTGGCTCATAGCAGCTTGTGGTCTAGAGAGGGGAGGCAGAGGGAAGTCCTCAGTGGCCAGCCCAGCCCCCACCCAGCCCCTAGCGTGAAGGAGGGCCAGGGCCATCTGCACAAGCTGGAGTCAGTTACCCAGCTGTTTATGGGTCTTTGCCTCTGGTGTTTATAGTTCCGCCTTCGGGTCTGCTTTGCGTCCCCACTAATTAGAACAATACTCCAGGAGGCGGCGCGGGGTGGTGGGGGAACCACTGACGGGGAGCAGCGGGCTGGACCTGTGCCCTGGCTTCTGCCTTGCCTCGCTCCAACAAAGATTTCGGGCCCTTTTCAAGGACACACAAGGGACAGCAAGATGGCGTCAGTTAAAATCAGGTGAGAGAACAGGCACATGGGGGAGGGGAAAAGGTAGACAAAGGCTAAGAAATGCAGGCAAAATTTGGGGCCAAATCCTTCCTTTTAAGAAAATACACTTTTTGGGCGCCTGGGTGGCTCAGTTGGTTAAGCGACTGCCTTCGGCTCAGGTCATGATCCTGGAGTTCCGGGATCGAGTCCCGCATCGGGCTCCCTGCTCAGCAGGGAGTCTGCTTCTCCCTCTGACCCTCCTCCCTCTCATGCTCTCTGTCTCTCATTCTCTCTCTCTCAAATAAATAAATAAAATCTTTAAAAAAAAAAAAAGAAAATACACTTTTTATTTTTTATTTTTTTATTTGTATTTATTTATTTTTATTTATTTGACAGAAAGACAGCGAGAGAGGGAACACAAGCAGGGGGAGTGGGAGAGGGAGAAGCAGACTCCCTGCTGAGCAGGGAGCCCAATGCGGGACTCAATCCCAGGACCCTGGGATCATGACCTGAGCCAAAGGCAGACGCTTAAAGACTGAGCCACCCAGGTGCCCCGAAAATACACTTTTTTAAAAGAAAATCACAAAAATGATAGATGTCCATTGTGGAAAATTGAGAACATACAGACAAATGAGAAGAAAATTTTTGAAACTGTATCCCACCGCTGCTCATATTTTAGGACTTTGCCCTTCTGTCTGATGTGTAAAGTTGTTTCTGTAGAAGTGGGAATATACTGACATTCTGTTTTGCAAACCTCTTTTAAATCATAATAAGTTGTCAACATTTTTGCGTCTTACTAAACATTTTTCTACTACATCAAATGATGTCATTTCCACTTTTATTGTGATACAAGATTGTTGTGAAAGAATTGGAATCACCAGTAGGTGCACAAACTCTGACGTGGGAGTGTCCCTCTTGGTCTGGTCCCTGGGGTAACACTTCTAACTCTTTGGTGGGACGCCTTCACACGTTGTCCTAGGCACGCTGTAGAGCCTGGGTCCTAAGTTATTTAATGCTCCCCTGGCACTGGACATTGAGGTTAGGCACGCCGCCGTGGCTTGAAGCCCACAGGCAGCCAGTGTGTTCCGGGAAACCTCCTGATACCCAAAGCAGATCAGTTTCTCCCAGAAAAATCTCATCAGTGCATCACAGTGAGTGACGTCCTCAGTAACATGCTGGAAAACTCAGGAAGGAGTTCCGTGGGGCTTCTTCCTTGTGCAGTCATGTTTGTTTATATATTTTTTAATTAATACAAGTAATTTGCATTTATAGCAGAAATTTTTAAAAATACAAATAAGCCAAACTAAGAAAATGAAAATCACTCAACACAGCCATAAGCACTGCTGTAAGTAATCATCAAAGCTCATGTTTATCGGATGCTTGGTCTGTGCCGGTCTCACTGCGCTAAGTGCCTAGTACGTACCAGAGGACCAGGTCCTCCCCACTTGACAGATGCTGCGAGTCCAGCTTTTAGGTTTGGAGACTCATCAGTTGTCTCCTGGCTACAGGCTACAAAGTCTGCCTTTGACCCTAAGCCTTCTAGTTTCCGAGGCTGCATCTTACCCCACAACCCTGCTTCGTTTACATATCTGCCTGGGGGCTGGTTTTCCTCTTCCAACATAATGTTTCATAATCTGCTTTTTTTTTTTTTTTCTGCTTAGTGATAAATGATGACCATCTTCTGGTGTCATTAAAAATTCTTCATGGGCTTTAGTTTGTGAATGTACCACATTTTATTTAATAGTTGAATACATGCATTATTTTAGATTTGTAATCTCCTAAACAAAGCCACACTGAACATTTTTGCCACGCAACTCTTGAGAATGTCCACAGTTATTTCCACAGGGCTGCTTTCTCTAATGGCCCTCCCTGACCCATCACACCAAAGGGCAAGGAGGAGAGTGTGACGGGGTCGGGGGGGGGGGGACGCCCAGGCACACCTAGCTCCTGGCTGAGCTGGTGCTGCTTGAGAGGGACGGTCTGTGTATAAAGAAGACAGCAGGAATGTCTTGTTCTTTAAACTGTGCTCCGAAGATGGTTTCTCAGTGGAACCACTAAAAGGTTAAGAGCTAGAAATGAGCTGCCCAGCGAATGACCCACACGTAGCCACATGAGTGCATCTCCCTTGACTTCATAGACAGTTGAATAAGAAAAGGAACAAGAGAAACAAGTCTGAAAAGGTGGCATCCCATCTCCAACAGAAAGGAGAGGAAGCATCTCCTTCCTCCACAGAGATAGATTAGATTCTGAATTTGGGCCCAATTCCAGAGAAAGTCCACGAGGCCCTAGGGCTCTGCTCCCAGAAACACCTGGGAGGATGCTCTGGAGCCCAGTGGGGCAGATTGGGCATCCTGGTGCACAGAGTGCTTGGCTGGGTTTTGGAGGACTAGCTAGCCAGGGCCGGGGACGAGAGGGTTCAGGCAGGTGAAATCATGGGCAAAGCATGGAGGTGAGAAATGGAGAACCAACGGCTGCTGAGTACCTGAGGGGCCTTAGCCTGGAGAGTGGAGAATGGGGACGGCGGGGGGGGGGGGGGGAGTGGCAGTTTAAAGAAGGAGGGGTGACGAAGCTGGAGGCTTTCACAGGGTCCATGGGCCTTTGTCCAAGGTGTAAGGAGTCTGCACGTGACAGTCTGGTGGTAGGACCCGCATACTGGTCCAGTACAAAGAAACATGATGAGTTTTTTGCCTCTCCCTGACACTTCCTCCCTCCCTCCCCTCTGTTCTCAAATGCCCAGAAGCCTCTTCTCTGTGCCAGGCTCAGCCTGCTGGTGGAAGAGAGGTGGGGAGGAGGACATGGGTCCTTGGGCCCTTCGGACTGGGTCTTTGGAACCTCTGTGGGCGGGGAAGGAGGCTGAGCAGGGACACCAGGGAGCACTGCCCCCACCAGCCCTGTCCACTGGAGACTGTCAGAAAAGCAGCTCTCAGCTCCGTGAACGGCTGCCCTGTGCCGGCCACCCAGGCAGCAGGTGGGGGAGAAGGCAAGAGCCTGACCTCTGAAGCAGCATCGTGCGGCCTCACACCCCAGCTCAGCTTCTCCCCAGCTGTGTGGCTGTAGCCTGGTTGCTTTCCCTTTCTGAGTCATAGTTTCATTATGTGTGAAGTGGAAACATTAATAGAAGGAGGCGGAGGACGAAATAAGACGATGCACGTGACCCGCAGAGCTCAGCACCCAGTAAGTGCTCAGTGAACATGACTTCTGCCTGGGCTGGGTACCCTGAAGCTCTCTTCTGCAAGAGAGGTGGGGCGCCGGTTCTGCCCCCCTCGTGGAGCCGAGGCCTTCTTCTGAAGCTCCCTTTGGAAGGCCCCTTCGAAGTGTGGAGGGAGCTGACGGAAGCAGTTGGTTGCAGCCTTCCCCCTTCGCATATGAAGTCGCCTGCTCTAAGCGGGGTCCTCTCCCTTCCCCATTAAATTGAGTTTGTGGGCCTCCTGCCCCCGGGCTCCCTGACAGGTTGGGCTGGATTCTAGGTAACAAAGCGCCTACTGGGTGCCAGGCCCTTTTGGCGTGCTGGGCATCCTCACGGAATCCTCAAACCCCCTCGGATGGGCCTCATTCCTCCCCTCACCCTGGAGCCGAGGCCTGGAGATGGCTGGTGAGTTGTGGGCGGCAGGGCCGGAACCCCACTCTTCCCTTCCGGAACCCCTGTCTGACCACAGGCCCTGGCTCCTAAGTGCTGTGCTGTCCCGTGCCCCTAGCTCATCCCCCACCCAAGGTCCCCTCACACGGCCACCTCCCGGAGGCTGTCCCACCTGGCCGTCCTCCTCTCCGAGGTGAGCCCCGCGGAGCTCTCACAAGGCACCATTCATCCCGCGGGCTGCTGATGGAAACCATGTGTGGTGCAGCCGGCCAAGGTGGCGGCAGCTCCGGAAGCCAAGCCTGGCCCGGGGCCTGTGGGCCCTGGGAGGACCGGGGGAGGAGGGCCAGCCGACCTACAGGCCTGCCGGGCTGAGGGGAGCTCCAGGGCAGGACTGACCTCCCCCACCGGCGCACACACCAAGGGGACCCCGACCCCTCGGCCCATACTGGGGACTCGGGAGGCAGAGAGGCCCCTTCCAGGTGAGGGGGAGGATCTGGGCCTGGATAGTCTCAGGCCCTTTCCAAGGCTGTCCTTGGCAGGGTTGGCTACTAAGGAAGGGGTGTGTGTGTGTGTGTGTGTGTGTGTGTGTGCTGAAATCTATGCAGGGCACCCTGAGCCCTGGGACTCATTGTCACTTGGGGATTTCTGAAGGGTAGTTTGGTGCAGTGATTAAGACTGTAGGCTCTGGAGGCTCACAGACCTAGGTTTGAGTTCCACTTCTGCTGCTTCCTAGCTGTGTGACCAGAGGCAAGTTGCTTAGCCTCTCTGAGCCCTTCTCATTCACCAAATGAGGACCAAGGCCTGGTCAGAGGGTCTGAGCAAAGACATCGGTTGGGGTGGGGTTTTGGGGGTTCGTGGCTGGTTCTGCTGAGGTGCCATCTCTAGGACTCCTAAAGTCATTCTGGCCCTAACGCCTGACCTCTGAGCCATGGCCTATCTGGGAGTTGGGAGGGTGCTAAGTGTGGGGTGTCTGTGTCTCCTCTGAGGCCCGAAGGCTCCAGTTAGTAGAGGTGAGCAGGGGAGCATTGGATCCCCAGCTGGTGTGAGGTGCCGCTGAACTAACCACCCCCTCCTAGGCCAAGAACAGAGCAGGGCATTGTTCACAGGGCCGCCTCCCTGGCACTGAGGCCCCCACAGGAAGGGGTGTGCAGGCCACGCCGTGGCCAGCACTGACCACAGTCTTGGCTGAGCCAGGACCCTTCAGGGGCCTGGTGTCCCAGAAGGCGCTCTGGTTTCCCAAGGAATGTGCTTTCTACTGGGCAACTCGGGCCTTGTCCAGCCTGAGGCTGGTGACAGAGATACTTTGAGGGCATTCGGTCCTGGCTGGGTGTCTCCCACAGGATGGCCTTGGGACATCCCCAAGGGTGGGACTAGCCCCAGAATAGGAGCTCCCTGGAGACAGGCGTCCCTGGCTGGGCTCCACCCTGCGCTCCAAGGCATCCAGACCCTCCAGTGTCAAACCCAAAAGAGCCTTGCCCCTCCTTACACAGGACAATGCTGAAACCAGGAGGAAGAGGGTGCCTGTGACACACAGAGCATTCGGGTGCAGAAGGTCAGCGTTTTCCTTGGGGGTGGACAGCTGAGGTAAGAGCAGTGAGAAGGTGGCTGCTGAGAGGAGTCTGAGCGGATGTGGAACAGCCCTCCACTTCCTGGCTGAGCGAGCAGGGCGGCCACCTGCCCCCTGTGAGCCTCCACGTGCTTCTAAAGCAGACAGAAGAAGCCCGCAGAGGGCTGTGTGAGGGCTGAGGACAATCAGGTGGTGATGCAGGACCCGGCGGTGGTGAAGAGCCTGCGCTGGGAGCAACCCAGCTTCAAACCCCAGCTCCTTCCCTCTTTGCTGTGTGACCTTGGGCATGTCGCTTTCTTCCTTTCTTTTCTTTTCTTTTTAGATTTATTTATTTATTATTTTAGAGAGCAAGAGAGAAAGCATGAACGGGAGGTAAGGAGGGAGAGGGAGAGAGAATCTCAAGCAAAGCCGGACTCGGGGCTCAATCTCACGACCCTGAGATCTCGACCTGAGCTGAAACCAAGAGTCAGATGCTCAACCAACTGCGCCACCCAGGCTCCCCAAGTCACTTTCTTCTAGAAAAAAGAGTTGTAAAAAATCTTCCTCATGGGACTGTTGGAGAAACAAATGAGCTGACACGTAGCCATGGGCTTGGCATCCCATTTGTCCCATGCTGTGTTGGTCAGATGTATGTGTCAGCTTGGCTAGGCTGCAGTGCCCAGTGACCCCGTCAAGTGCTCATCCAGGTGTTACTGGGAAGGTATCTTATAGATGTGATTGTAGTCCATAATCAGTTGGCTTTTAGTGAGGGGGATTATCCTAGGTAATCTGGATGGGCCTGATAGAATCAGGTCGGAGGTCTTCAGAGCAGACCCACGTGTCCCTGAAGAAGAGATTCACCTGACAGTTTCAGAGTGTGTCCTTCCTGACAGTCTGCCCTACTGTATGCAGCAGGGTTCTCCAGAAAACACAACCAATAGAACGTATATGTGTGCATGTATATACACTCTACTGGTTATATATGGATATATATACACTTGGTGAGTTGGTAAACTGTCGGTGTAGTTCCAATTCTAGTCCCAAGGCCCGAGATCCAGGACAGCTAATGTTTCAGTTCAAGTCCAAGGGCAGGAAAAACAAATGTGTCAGTTCAAAGGCAGTCAGGCAGAAAGAATGCTCCCTTACGCCCAGGAGGGTGAGCCTTTTTGTTCTATTAGCCCTTCAACTGCTAGGATGAGGCCCACCCACATCAGGGAAGGGAATCTGCTTTGCTCAGTCTCCTGATTCAAATGTTAATCTCATTCAAAAACATCCTCAGGGAAATACCCAGATATCTGGACACCCCATGGCCCAGATAAATTGACATAAAATGAACCATCACATACAGATTTCCAACTTGCCTAGCGAGCCCCTACCATTGTATAAGCCAGTTCCTTGCAATAAATCTCTTAATGTGTTCCTCCTACTGATTTTCTTTCTCTCTCTGAACCCTGACAGATACATATAGTAAGCTGAAATAAGAATAATGATCATTATTATTGTCATCTTCTCTGGGAAGTCCCTAGCAGTGGGCCTGGACATAGTAAGCCCTTGGCAAACACTATGGGAGCAGAAGTCATGTCGGTTTCTTCCATGACTCCTAAGGGATCCAAGCAGCAAGGACAAGTCCCTTCCCAAGACCCCAGCATGGGCAGCCCCATCATCCCATATCAAAAAAACAATTCTTTCACAATATCATCAAAAAGAATAACATACATACAAATAAATTTGTCAAAAGAAGTACAAAACTTATCTCTGACAACTACAAAACATTGTTGAAATAGACTGGGGAAAATCTAAATAAATGGAAAAACATCATATATTCATGAATTGGAAGACTCCAGTAATATTGCTAAGATGACAATATTCCCCAACCTGATCTACAGATTCAACACAATCTCTATCAAAACCCCAACTGACTTCTTTGTACAAACTGACAAGCTGATTCCAAAGTTCATATGGAATTTCAAGAGATCCAGAATGGACAAAACAACCCTGAAAAAGAAGAATAAGTTAGGAGGACTCACGTTTCCCAATTTCAAAACTCACTGCAGAGCAACAGTAAGCAAGACAGTGTGGTAAAAGCACAAGGCTAACCATTTAGATCAGTGGAATAGAATGGAGAGTCCAGAATTAAATTCATATCTCTGTGGTCAACTGATTTTCAACAAGGGTGCCAAGGCCATTTAATGGAGAAAGAGTAGTATTTTCAGCAGGAAGAGAAGAGCCAGGAAAGAGCTTGGGTCTGGAGATCAGGCAAACTCTGCCTTGCTGTGTGATTCTGCGCAAGAGAGTTGACCTCTCTGAGCCTGAGTTTTTTCATTTGTTAACATGAAGATAATGAGACGGCACTCATTTCCCAGATCCAGACACACAAAGCCCCTACGTGAAGTGCTTAACTCAGATCTGGCCCCTCGTGCAAACGCAGGGGCAGGATGGAAGAGCAAGGTGGGACATACAGGTGAGGGTTAGGGTCTGGTGCTCCTCCCAGGTGTCCCCTGGGGAACCCCTTTCCCCAGGAAAAGTCAGGGCTGGTGGGTTTTCAATCTGCAGACTGAGTTTGGCGGAGCTCTGTGGGTCGGTAATAAATAGACAGGAAAGGAGATTCCATTACGCAGGAATGTCTGGGGAGGGGGTGGGGAAGGAATCAGCTCCCCTCCTAGCACCAGCCAGCCCTGCAGCTTGATTGATGTGCCTTTGCACCACAGCAGCAGGGCCTGGTGGAAGGAGGCCCCTCCGCCGCCGCCACTCACCCCTCCTGGAAGGAGGCCAGCAGCCAGATGTTCCTGGCCTTTGGGGAGCCGGGATGGGGGCAGGGAAGACCGGCAGTGGGCCAGGGGGCAGCCACCCAGATGTTGAGCCTCTACCTCTTTTTCCTCCACAGCTGGGCTCAGGTGGCTTTGGTTCCATTGTTGACCTTTGGCCAGTGGCCATGTCTCTCTGGGCCTTGACTCTGTTCAGGGTTGGGGCTGGTGGTCTTCACCCACCCTGTCCTGCGGGGCGAGGCACGTAGCTGCCCAGAAAAGAGCTTTAGGCTCCAAAGAGGAAAATGTCTCACCTGCCTCAGGCTCTTGTGTTATTCTGGCCAGAGCCATAGGCAGAGGCGTGACCAGGGCCTGGGCCCTCCACAGGGTGGGAAGATCCAAGAGAGGCCCCTGGATTTGTGGTCTGGGGAGTAGATCTGAAGACAGATTCTGGGTAAGAAGGTGGTGCTCCACCAGCAGGTGCTAAGATCCACCCAAGGTTTATCGCCTCATAGACTCTTCTAAAGAACCATGATTGTAACAAAGAGCACAACATCATCTTTGGCCTTCTAATGCTTTTAGTATCAAATACATAATAATGAAAAGAAAGCAAGAAAAATATATAGATAAGGAACAACTAAAAAAGAGAGAACTAAACATTACCCCAAGATTCACCATGTGTGACGGATTAACTGCTAACATGGTATAAATTCGTCTTTATTTGTATTCTGAATCTATGGATATAAATATTTATGTATGCATATTTTTCAAATAAGTGGGCTCACCATGCACATCTAGCTTTGTAACCTGCCTTCCTCCACTCGGCAGCGCGCTGTGAACATCTGCCCACATTCAGAAATGTAGACCCACGTCAACCTTGTTGGTGCCTTTCCAGTCCGCAGCTGTCCTGTGTGATTGCCTTTGGGGCAATTTTCAGACTTTCCCTAAAATGGACAATGCAGCACCGAATCTCTCTGTACCTCTTTGTACACATATAGATGATTTCCTTAGGATACCTTCCAAGAAGTAAAATCCGTGGGTTGAAGAGTATGTTGTATGGGGACTTTGAGGGACTTAGGACCAAACTGACCCTCTGAGAGCCTGAACCAATTTAACTCGCACACGTGAGCCCCCATCTCCCCAGCTCCGCTCATGCGCTTCACCCTGGAGGCTGCCTTCCGTGGCCACCCTGCCCTGGCCCCACTTTTGGAGGGAGGTGTTTGGTCCCCACAGGGACCTCTGGCTGGGACTGCGGGCCCAGGGACACATCTTTCCCTGATGTTCTCTAGTGGACACCAAGGAGTGGGGAAGCCCTGGATTGGAACTGAGGAGAACTTGGATAAATCCTGTCTGGTCCTCAGTTTGCCCATCTGCAACCTGGGGGAGCCAGCCTCACAGTTCTCTCCAGTTCACGGGACCATGAAAGATAGCGCCTCTTCTATAATCCCACCTCTAGCAGGCAGGGACTTTGGCGACCGGCGCGGGGACGGCAGCAGGCACAGTTCCGTGCAGGGGCAGGCCTGCTTACCACTGGGCAGCCGCCGGAAGATCCCTGGCTGGGGGTCCCTGGGGAGAAGGATGTGTGACCATGCAGCCCGAGTTGTGACCTCTGGGAGAAGTGTTGGGGGAGGGGAATGGACTTGGAGGTGACCTCTCAAGGGTTCCCGGCCCCCGAGAATCCTGTGAACTGCTTGGAACCAGCACCTTTCATGGCATTCACGTGTACACGCTCATTCAACTTCACACGCAAACTGGTCCATCAGCTACTCCTGACAACATTCCAGCATTCTCTTCCCTTTCACACCACACCCCCCCCCACCCCCCACCCCCACACACAAACTGAAGCCTGCACTTGGCCTCACAACACTTGGTCACACTCAGATAGGCAGTACTAATAATAGGATAACAATAACCGTAAGAGCACATTTATTGAGCATTTCCTAGGCTGGGCCTTTCCCACGCACCATTTAATGCCCCCAGGAGCAGGCCCGATCGTGAGATCCGTGGCCCAGAGGAGGTGAGGTCACTTGCCTAGGGTCACAGAGGTGGTAAGCAGAGGAGCCCCGCCCTGGGCACACAGGGGGCCCCTCGCCCACACTCGTGCTCCCGCTCCGGCTCCCCACGCTCTGCCTTCCTGTCCAGGCTGCCGGCGGCCGCCGAGGGAGCGCTTGCCGCCTGAGTCCCTCCAAGCCTCACCCAGCCCTTGGTACACAGTTGAACAGACCAGGCTTGTCCAGACTCAGGCAGCTGGAGACACAGTAAATCCAGGATGTAAACCACCGTCTTGTTTTCTCACGGGCTTTAAAGAGCTTTCCCCAGACAGGAGCTTCTGCACTGGAAGGGACAGCCCCCTCCCTTCCTCGAACGCCCCTCCCCACCCCTTCATCTCCCCTCTTTCTCCTCCTTTGTCCTCTCAAGCCGACCTGGAAGACCTACTTCCGTGTGCCTGGCACTGAGGTTAACACTGGGCCTTGGCCGGGAGAGTAGCCCAGGCTTCCATCCTTGAGGGACTGACAGCTCAGCAGGTCCTATGAGGCCCAGAGGCCCAGCTTGCTCAAGGTCACCCAAGGAGTGGGCGGCAGAGCCAGACCTAGCAGCCAAGTCTCCTACGCCAAGGCCAGGGCTTTTCTTGGGGAGGCAAGCTCAGGCCCACCACGAGAGCTAATGGCTGTTCTGTATTCTGGATACGTGGCGTAGACGTGTGAACACTAACTATAGCACCAATGGGTTACCGTTGGTTCTGTGTGCACGGGGCAGTTTGTACGCCTTCTCTTCTTACTCCTCCTGATAACCCAATAAGGTAGGTACTATTATTACCATCTTTCCCCCATTTTACAGGTAAGGAAATTGAGACTCACAGCTAGTCAGAACTCAAACCCAGGCCTGTTTCTTCAAAACCCAAGCTCTCTCATGAGGCCCTAGTGCCTTGGATGAAGAAGGGACTATGGCACCCAACACGGGAAGGCTTTGGCAAGCTGGGATTCGAGCAGAGTTTTAAGAGGATGGGAGGAGAGAGGGGAGCATCCTGGGACGTCAGTGCAACTTAAAGCCAAGGTACCTGTGAGCCCCGGCACCAACAAGGGGACTGACCACTCTGAGGGGAGCCAGGCAAGCTCTTGAAATCCCTCTGATCCTTTCTTGAAGGAGGGACTAATGGGTGACCCTGGCCCTGGTGCTCTGGTCTGGAGTGCTCTTGACGACTGTGCAGGGTTGGCCCCAGAGAAGCCATAGGAAACCTTGAGCCGGGCAAAGTTCTCCCTGGCGTCACTAACCAGGTGCTATGGAAGGAGGAGCCAAGAGGCCCCTAGTGACCGTGCCAACCCCGGAGAAAGACACCGCCAGGGCGGGTGCAGGAAGCAGACCCCGAAGGTCCTCGGGACCCATGGGCATCCGGCTCCCTGGCGCATGGGGCAACTGCAGGCCAGTATGCCCGGCTGGCCGAGGTGAGTGCCGGGAGGAGGCTGGCAAATGGGAGAGGGAGAAGGGGAACCCTACTTCTGCCACTTGTCTCTGTCTAGGGTAGGCAAGGCAGCTGAGACCAGCCCTATGACCTGTCAGTCAAATCCCAAATCACAGGAGTTAGAATCCAGCGCACTGTAGCAGAAGCAGGGAATGATTATGTCAGGAACCTCCGAACACACAACTCTTCCCTTTCCACCCTGCTTTCTGGTTCACCGCCGCCTCTTCCTGCCGTTCTCAGCTCAGGTGACCTGTCTTTGCGGGGAGCCGCCCCCGATATCTACCCTCCAGCTCCTACCACACACTGGAGGTGCGGTCGAACTCCTTTGGAATGGCCCTTCTAGAACTGGGGCTTCGCCTAGCGTAGTTTGTAATTATGTTCTCATTTGTGGGATTATTTGATGGCTATTGGGCCCCTTCTAGCTGTGTGCTCTGAGAGGGCGGGAGATGAGTCATTCACGGTCACCAGTGTCTCCCTGTGTATAGTAAGAGCCATTTGTTGAACAAAAGAGTGAGTGGGCAGGTGGGGGGCGTGCGTGTAGGTGTGTGTGTGGGTGTGGATGGACAGATGGGTAGGTGAGTAGAAGGCTGAGTGTATGGAAGGAGGTGTTCATGAATGGGTGCTGGATGGGTAAGGAGGATGGATGGGTCGGTGGGGGACAGGGGCACGAGTGAAAGAATGGCTGGGTAGAACTTTGGAACGTTAGACTATAAGAATGTTAATAATCATGAAGCTCTGGGTTGCTGAAATCCTACTTTTAAAAATTGCATTATCCTGTTAGAATAGAACAGCTCAGCATCATAATTAGAAGGGGCAATTACAGAGCTCAGCTCCCTCTTACAAGAGGTGAGCAGACAGACTCAGAAAAGTGATGTAGATTTGTCCAAGACGACCCAGCAAATTAGATGACCCCCAATCCCTGTTTCCTAACCATGGTGCAAAGCAGCCTCTGGGGAAGGGGTCAAAGTCCCGTGTTCCAGTCCTATCTCTCCCGTGGTTTCTGTGTGACCCGGGACAAGTCACTGGGCCTCCATTTCCTCTTTAGAAGGAAAGGTTATAAAATCTGGGGTTTTCTTTGTGTTCTTGGGAGGCCAGCCTCCCTGGGCTCTGCCAGATCTAGGCACAGATATCCTCCCACCCCTTTCTCAAAGCCCAGTAGGTCTGTCAGAGTGGACGCCAGGCCCCTGGGGTAGAGGGCAGGTAAGGCTCCAGATCTGGAGTGGGGACACCAGCCTCCATCTCCCTCATGAGCCAGCCTGGCCCTTGGCTGTATCTCTGGGCCTGATTTGGCACTCTCGGGGGTACCCCAGGGAGGGGACTGTAGGGTCCCTCAGCGAGTTTCTGGCTCCACATCCCTTGGCTGGAACTTGGTCACCTGCCTGGACACCTGTAATCCCAGCCCCTGAAGCTGGGGAAGGGTGTGTTTAGTCGGGGAGAACCGCCTCAGAGCAGCCTTGGGCTATTGGTCCCAGTCTCGAGAAAAAGGGGTTCTACATGTTGGCAAGGAAGGGGGCTTTGTGGTGGCCCTGGAAGACAGTAGGGGTTAAGTGTACTCAGAGGCCCCAGACACAGGACTGTGGGGGTCAGAAGAGGAGGGGATTCTGGTGTGTGTGTGTGTGTGTGTGTGTGTGTATCAGAGACTGAGATAGAGATAGGTGACAGCCCCATGGCAGCGGTATGGGATGGGGTGCAGGAAGGGGACAAAGGACAGAGGAAGAGGCTGGAGTGGCACTCACAGGGACTCCTGGGGCCATAAAGTCAGGCTGAGCCTTTGGACTTTATCCTCCAGAAAGCAGGGTTAAGGCTGTCACATTTTTTTTTTTTACACTAAAAAAATTCATGTTGCATGTTCATTGTAAAAAAAAAAAAAAAAAGCAAATGTACATCTGAATGTTCGGTAAAATCCACATTTCCTTCCCCCTCCCCCAAGTTCCTTCCCTAGAAATGACCCTTATTGCTAGGTCTTTTCTATCCTCCAAGAGATATTCTACGCTGTATTTATGCAATGTAGCCATCCCTCCTTTTGACCCAATGGAAGCCTATCGGACACACCATTCTGTTGCAATGTATGCATTGCAGGTCGTCTCTGAGTGTGGAGTTTACTGCTGGGTGCTGCTTTGCTGTGTGGACACTGCCCTTCATTACCCAGTCCCTACTAATGAACAGTGACATTTTTTCCAAGGCTTTTGGTTCCACAAACAATCCTGGGATGAACAGATCCTTGTGCATCCACCTTTAAGCACACGGGCTGGTACACGCCGCCTACATTCCTAGAAGCGGTCGTGCTGGGTCGAAGGGAACCATGCCTCAGCACTCAGTCGATAGCGCCAAGCTGTCCCCAGCAAGTTTTGAACAGGGGATGACAGGCTTCCAAGGTCTGGTTGTTTCTGAGGGAGGGGGTGGAAAGAGCAGGCTATATGATTTTGAGCCACACAGTCTCAAGGTTGACGGGGGCTAAAGGATCCTCAGGTGAGGGTTCCTTTGGAGCCCCTGTGAACTCGGGCTCTGGGGCTCCCTGCAATGCCTCATGGAGCCTGGGAGGAAGGGGCCCCTGTGGATGTGTTCCTTTACTGTGGGGGAGGCCCCCAGGCCCATGGCCAGGCCCAGGACTCGCATCCCCCACGGGGGCCCGCAAGCAGCCTAGTGGAGAGAGGACAGGCTGTCGGCAGCTGTGAGGGGCCCGAGTTCAGCCAAAACCCGTGCAGAGGGCTGCCAAGAGTTTCTTCTTTTCATTTCTCCAAGTCTTGTGCTTTGGGCTGGGGCACAGTGTCATCCTCATGTTTCCTATTACTTTACAAGACTCCCATCAAAGCGCCAGCCGTGCAGGCCCTTTGATGTCTGGGCTGAGCCTGCCTCCGCCTCGGGGAGAAGCATCTTTGCTGAGGATCAAGAGAGGAGTCAAGCTGAGATGGTCCCCAGGCCTTCCCCACCTGATGTGCTCCCCTGGCCCCACTCCTGAGGGGACCGCAGGCTCCTCCTGGAGGGGGCGTGGAGAAACCATCCTTGCCTGGCCCAGGCCCCTGTGATAGAGCCCAGGAGGGAACCAGAGGCCCAGAGGGGGCAAGGGGCTACCCCAGACCACACAACGAATTGGTGAAGTGGCCCCTCTCAGATGCTGTCCAGTCTCTGGGGGAGGCCACGAAGGGGATTTCTACTGTGATTGAGCGAACCTGGCAGCCTTGTTGGTCTCTCAGCTTCCCCACCTGGTTTCCTAGAACCCTCCTGGTGCCAACACACTGCAACTGAGGCAGGAGGGGCAGTTCCTCTGGGAGGGTTCAAATCCTGGGCTCTGTTCCTTTGAGCTGTGTGACCTTGATCAAGTTACTTAACACTTCTGAGCTTCAACAGGGTGATGACATTCCCACCTCAGAGGGTCCTTGTGAGGGGGAATTGAAAAGATTCCTGCAAGTATTTAGCATAGTGTTTGATGCAGAGTCTCAAAAAGAATAGCTCCTCCCATGGTTGTTGGTGGTGATGGGGATAAACAAGGGGGGGAGGGCTTTCTAAGCAGAGGGGGCTCATGCGGAGTAGCTCTGCTGATACAGGGCCCCAGCCCTGTCCAGCCGGGCTCAAAGCAGGGCCTGGGGCCATCACTGCCTCCAGGGAATGAGATCCTTCTATGCTCCTCCCCTCACTCCCCACCTCTGATACCAAGCCTCTTCTTTCGAGCCTCAGCTGGAGGGTGTGAGGGCGGATGGAAACACCGTGCCAGGCGTGGGGTGGGGCACCGATGGGGTCTGGGCCAGGAGGTTCAAGAGGCAGGAGAGGCGCGTCTGGGAGGATGTGGCCTTGCAGCCCTCACTCCCGGAGGCAGCCAGGGCGGGAAAGGGGGGTTGGTTTCCTGGCAAAGCTGAAAAGCTTTGGATTTGACTTGGAAACACATTGAGAAGTCCCTGGCGGCTGCCTCCTCAGAAACAGCCTCTCTGAAGTTGAGCCCAGGCTGGGGAGGCTGTTTTATATAAAGGGGCTCGGGGGACCTCAGTGATGGAGGACAGGCTGAAGCCTCTCCCCAAGAATTACAACACATGCCCCCCTCCACTGAGCCTCTGCGTCTCCTGAGGGTCTGCCCCGGGGGCTGGAGACTTCTAGAAGACAGGGCACAGGGGACCAAGTCAGGGAGGAAGGGACCCTGCCTAGGAGCTCACAGGTGGGGAAGGGGGTAAGCACTTTCTCAGATAGTCCCTTGGGCTCTACCTTCCTGGTTTTTGTCATAACCGTGTTTAGCCTGTGATTTCACTTATCTAACATTTTTCTTTCAATTGACTCCTTTTTAAAATTTGAATACATTTCTTTAGAAAAGAACTTTGTATTGCTATTGTAAATGCAAGACTTCTATCACTTGCCATGCAGATAACCATATTAAATAAAATAAAAGCAAAACAATGTTGTTCAGTTCTAGCTAGCCTGAGACTTGCTCTGTCTTTGATAGAAACAAACGAGATTAGCCAATGTGAGAGAAAGGCTAGCACCCAATTAAGACTTCCTCCTTGAGTAGAGCTGTCAGACAAAATACAAAATGCCCAGTTAAATTTAAATTTCAGATAAACAATGAATAATATTTTCATATAAGTATATCCAAAATGTTGCATAGGTTATACTTATACTGAAAAAAATTTGTTGTTTATCTGAAATTCAAGTTTAACTGGGAATCCTGTATTTTTATTTGTTAAATTTGGCAACTCTCTCCTTGATGAATGAAAGACAGCTTTTGAAGGAATAACTTTCTCAATGCTAGGAGATTAGATGTTTCCATGCAGTATCCCTGCACCACCGAAAATAATCTGGAGAAACTGTTCTGATTCCAGGTGGAATGAGAGCAAGCAACAAGCACACCAGCATGGGGATCTGGAGGCGGGAAGAGCAATGCACTTGGGGGAAATTCTGAAAGGCTCCATGAGGGAGAGGGAGGTGTGGGGTCTGGGTCCTAATCAGGGACCAGTGAATGCAGTTCTGCACACCCTTCCCCCATTGACCCCCAGGGCTGGAGGAACAGAGGACACTCCGCGGGGGTGCAGTCTTAACCCTGCTCGCAAACGACAGAGAGGCATGTGTTTGAGTAGCTGCGGCTTGTGAGCATGAGTGACTGTATGTGTTTGCTCAAATCACACCCTCTCAGGACACAAAAGGGCTTTTGAGGGAGTCTCCTCCAACACCTCCCCCAGCCCCTGCCTGCCCCATGCGGGGATCTGAAACTTACTTGCACTTCTCCAGTGACGGGGTGCTCACTACCTCCGAGGGCATCTCTTTCCGTCATTAGGCAGTGTTGACGGTGAGAAAGCCCTTCCTTAGCCTGAACAGAAATCTGCCTTCCTATAGAGTCTCTGTAGATTCACTTTGGCCCTCTGAACAAAGTGCTCCCCTCTGGCCCAGGACAGTCCTTCAGAGATCTGTCAGTCGTGAGAGTAGGCCCTCCGAATCTATTCAGACCCATTTCTTTGAACTCTACTTCTGATGGCTTGATTTCTGACTTCCTCATTTGCAGGGAAGAGGCTTAGGGCTTGGGATGGGGACAGTGCTTGGGGTGGCCCTGACTTGTGTACTGTCCTTAGTCAGGGAGCAGGGAAGAGGTTGACCTGGGGAATGCTGGGAGCAGAGGTGAGGATAGAACCGGGATGGGAGGGAAGTTCCCTTCTTGCAGAGACTCAGCTTGCAGGAATTGCAGGAAGAGCCCTGGACGCCTGGGGTCTGTCCCTGCTCAGCCCCTAGTTCGCTGTGTGGCCTCAGGCAAGCCCCCTCTCCTTCCTCGGCTTCGCTCTGCTTTATGCACCACGAGCATACTTGATCTATTCTTACAGGTAAAAACGCTTGTGCCTGTTCTGATTGATTGGTACTCTGCCCCCTGGGCTTCCGTGAGGGAAGGGTTTTAGGCAGTGTCAGGGCTCAGTGGGACAATGGGCAGCGTGGATGACGTAGTGGCAGTCTGGGAGCTGCGCCTTGAGGGGGCCACCAGCTCTGGGCTGAGTGACAAAGAGGACAAAACAAGGTGATCAGTGAAGTCAGGTATGGGGGAGGGGCTGTCCCCGCGTGGGTAAGCTGGCCCAGGGCCCCGTGTTACTCCAGCCTGCAGACTTGCACATGTGTGTTAGCCCACACCCTGCCACCCAGACGGCCGGAGGACAGAGGTGCTCTGTGGAGTCCTGTGAGCAGGCCAAGAGTCCCGGCCTGAGGCTGCTGTAGAAGCGGGCGAGACTGGCTGGGCAGGGCTGGGGGTGCAGATGGGCCTTCTCTGCCAGGGGGAAGGTCTTGAGGAAACAAAAACACGAGTCAGACCTGGGGCCTGGTGGCTACACAAAGGGGCTTTCTCCCCGTCCCTGCCCTTCAGGCCCGGGAGGCTGAGTGAGGGGAAAGCTCAGAGGGCTCATATTGAATCTTCAAGCTGGGCAGGGTCTCCAAAAACCAACAAGTTGGCCCCCCGGCCTTCAGACAAGCCGTCCTCACAGAGGGCAGATGGCCAGAGAAGGGGGTCCTGCCGCCTCCCCGGCTCTCTCCTTTGTCCCTTGTTTCTGCTGCTATCTCGCTGGTGACTTTGTCCCTGCCCATCTCTCTGGGCCTCAGTTTCCCCAGCTGCGTGAGGAAGGAATGGGATAGATGGTCTCGCAGAGCCCTCCCGGTCCCACATTTGCAGACTCCCAAGTTCTCAACAGTAAGAAGCTCTTACAGTTCACAGAGCACTTTCCTATTTCCTGCTTAGTTTTTCTCCCAACAACCTGGTGGTTAGTGAGGGGGGCGTGGTGCGCGCTCCCCCTCCAATTTTTTTCAGATGACAAAATGTAAGGCTCAGAGAGAGGAAGGGGTCCTCCAAGTTCACACCGTGAGGTAGTGACTGAGCCAGGCTCCCGTGGCTGCGTCCAGACCTCCATCCACCGCCCTGGTGGTTTGCACACTCCTGGAGTGCGGGGGGATGAAAGCATGGGTCAGAGCAGGCACGATTGTTTCCCTTGCCTGTTTTCCACATGGATTTCTATGTAAGAAGTACTTCGTGGGAACAATATTTGTATCTAAAGAGAAATGAAAGCCTTGTGCTCTCCTTGGACTCCTCAGGTGGGAACTGAGAAGAACCCCTTCTCAGCTGCATGAGCTCTCGGTTGCATAGCTTTACCTGGGGTTCAGGCAAGAGCTTCACGTGTCTAATGGAAATGAAGGGGATTTGCACGTTTTTTTTTTAAATTTTTATTTAAATTCAATTAAATGAACATACAGTGTATTATTAGTTTCAGAGATAGAATTTAGAGATTCATCAGTTGCATACAACACCCAGTTCTCGTTCCATCAAGTGCCTTCTTAAATGCCCATCACCCAGTTACCCCATCCCCCCACCCACCTCCCTGAACGTTTTTGTGTGTTTTTTTTTTTAATCAGAGACATTTATAGCATATCATGGTGTTTGAGTGGAAGTTGGAAATTTTCACAACGCACTAAGTATGAAGATGTTAGTATCACAAAATGTTCGTGATGGAAGGATCTTTAGAAACCATCTGGTCCATCCATGCCTCCCTGCCTTTTACCGAAGGGACACTAAGGCCCAGAAAGAGGAAGGCATTTGGTCCAGGTTACCCAGCCTCAGTGGCAGAGACAGGACTAGAACTTGGGTCTCCTGACTTCCCCCACAATTTCAGCACAGACCACTCTGGGGAGGCAACGGGGTAGAGGGCCAAGGAAGGGGAAGAAGAAGAGGGGGCTAGGGGCCTGGGGACAGTCAGACAAGAGGCATGTGGGGTCCAGCCGCCTGCTGATAAGAGACCCACAATGCCATTCCAAAGGGATATTTTATCAAGATGTCACTTTTCCCACTGCACACTATTTTCTTTCTCATGCAGACTATGCTGGCCTTTGCGATAAGGCGCCTAGACATGTTCACACTAAGGCAGCCAAAACATGAGGCAGGAGGAAAAAAATTCCCTTCTTAATCTGCCCCCCCAACCCACTAACCCCCCTCGTTTCCTCTCATTCTCTGCAAGTTCTCATACCCCCCCCAACCCAACCCACCCGGCTGGCTAGCCTCTTCCTGCTTTCCAGTAAGCCAGCCCAAAGGAGCCAGGAAGGTATGCGGCCCAGAGGAGGTTAAAAGGGAGAAGTATGGAGGGGCTTCCCCTGGGAAAAGAGGCCCAGGCTCTCCCACCACCAGCAAGGGCTAGGTGGGGTGCAGGAGGCATGTTGTTTACAGGCTTGTCCCTGGAGCATTCTTCCTCCCCGCCCCCCAATCCCCGCAAATGAAACACACAACTCTCTGGTTGGGGGTTTAAGATGGAGGTGATTAGAGTTTCCCCCACCTGCAGATTCCTTACTCCATGAGCCCAGTTCCTGACCTCCTAATCCAAGGGCTGGAGAAGAGGCTGCTCTGTCTCCTTCCATCCATCTAAAAACTCCCAGGCTTAAGAAATCTGGCCGGACAGGAGATCTGGGACCAACCAGCCACTGTTGGACCAGTCTCTTCTCCTCTATAGGCTTTCCACGCCTCAGTTTCCCCATATACTGACTAAGGGAGGGGGTTAGATTCATATCCTGGCACTGAAATTCTATTTCTGGCTTTTTCACAAGACGATGTTCTAGCCCAGGCCTCCTGGGTGCTTGGCAAGTTGGCTACATGGCCCCCATGTATCAGTACCCCGCCCCTGCTCTGCTCAGGAAGTCTGCCCCGCCCTCCACATCTGGATGGAATTTACCCCCCAAAGCAACTCAATTACCGGTGATCTGATCAGGACGGCTCATGTGTCAGAGGGGGCCCTGGGGAAGGTTGTTTTGCCAGAGATGAGGGTTCCTGGACGTGTGGTCCACCCTTCTCACAGGCTGGGATGCCCTCTTGGGGCCCCTGTGGGGACAGGGCTTGGTGAGCAGTGTCCTGCTGAACAGGGGTTGGGGACACAGAAGGGGCTGCCACTTCCTGCTCTGTGTCTCAGGCCTCCTGTCCATTCAAGACCTGAATCAGCACATAGAGGCTGGAAGGTGAAGGAAGATGGTGTTTGAATCTTAGACCAACTGGTCTGGCTCCGTGCCCAGCCGTGGAATCCACGAACGTGGTAACCCTTATGACTTCTCCTTACATTCCAATCCTTAGCAGGGAGTCTGGAAGGTAAAGGCTGGTGCTTACTTGCAAGGCTGCAGTAATGAGGGTCAGGGATGGAGTGCTGTGTCATAGGATGCCCGCCTTGGGAAATTCAAGTGATCCCTGCTGTCTTCCTGCAGCTTCTGCTAAGTTGGTGAGTGGGGAGCAATGGGCTTTGGGGTTTCCTGTTTCTTCAAGTCTGCATTCAAAACCTCTTATGCTGAGCCCATTGCTAGAGAACTGTGTTCCTGGACATCAAGCCTCCCCACCCCTCACCATCCACATACACAGAAGGGTCACTGAGCCCAAGAGTTCTGGGCTGTAGTGAGCTGTGCCCATCAGTTTAGTAACCTGCCGGGAGTTGGGGGCCACCAGATTGCCCAAAGGATTGGAAACAGAGCAAGTCACGCTGATCAGCAGCAGAATCACGCCTAGGAGTGCCTACTGCCCTCCTGGTGACCCACCATGGTCATGGGCTCCGCATGAGCTGGGCTGGGCTTGTCAGGCTGGCGGAGTAGTGCACAATGCGCACACACACCCACGCCCCACCTCCTCCCATCACTGAATCTCACCAGGACTGCTCCAGTGTCCAAGCCAGCAAATATTCACTAATGCCAATTAAGAACAAAGCACTGGGCTCAACTCTGCTGTGCGAAGAATGAAACGTCTGAGGCCAAATGTCACGCCCCCAGGGGCTCCCACTGTCGATAGGGATAGAAAACACTGACTTGAGAGCCAGTTAGGAGCAGAAGCTGGGGCCGGGCAGGCCAGGCTTGAATACCAGCTCTACCACGGCCGGGCGGGGGCTTCGGGCAAACAGCTCAGCCTCCCTCCCAGCCCCAGATGGTTGTCCGGTTGTCAGGAACAAGCAGGCGATGCATGCTCCACACCAGCATGGTGCCTGACCCAGAGTAAAGGGCTCCACGAATAGCTGCTTTATTATCATTGTATGAAATAATTAGCATTAAGACAATAACCTCTCACTTACCTGGAAACCCTCCTACCTTGCAGAACCCAGCTAAGAACTTAAATGAAGCTTCCCTTCTAAAAAGACCTCTGAGGGGCACCTGGGTGGCTCAGTCGGTTAAGCATCTGCCTTCGGCTCAGGTCATGATCCCAGGGCCCTGGGATCAAGCCTGGTGATGGGCTCCCTGCTCAGTGGGGAGTCTGCTTCTCCCTCTGCCGCTCCCCCTGCTAGTGCTTTCGCTCTCTCTCTCTCAAATAAATAAAATCTTTTTAAAAAAGACCTCTGAGCTATCACCAAGAGAGTAGCAAGTTTGTGCACCAAAGCTCAGGGGCCTTCCTCCTCAATAAGCTGATGATAGAAGTGAGGGTGGAGCTAGTTCAGATCACTTGAGGACAGGAAGGCTTCCTGAGGCCTGAGGATGCCAGGCTGACATGGGTAAAGGGTCTGGATTGGGAAAGAGTCGGGAGGCTGAGGTAGGGACCAGGTTCCCAGGAGTCTAACTCATTGGCTGCCCTGGGGCAGTGGGAACTGCCGTGGGGTCACTGTGGGGGGTGGCAAGATGCAAGGCTTTCTTCAGGAAGCTGACTGGGGGCTAACGCAGGTTACGGCGAGGGGCACCAGCTGGCAAGGAGGCCAGTCAGGGCCCGGTGGAACTCAGACAAGATTTAATGCCAGGATCCATCCACAGCATGAAACTCCAGACAGGAAAATCACCAAGTACTTGGCAAAGCCCCCCTTCGCATCCTTTATATCACATGATCTTCATAATTCAGCAAAATTGTTATCTCTACTTTGCAGAGGAGAAAAGTCATGTCCCTAAAGAAGGGACCTCGCCTCCGCTTTAGTGGCATAGTGAGGCCGAGAACCCAGGCGTCTAGCTCCTGCATGATACCCCTTCCTCCTGCAGGGTTTGAGGGGCTCTGTCTGCCTATGCTTATTAAATGCAGAGACTTTTGAGAACAACAAAGCCCTGTAGTCTTGGGACGAGGGTAGGGTCCGGGCGATGAGTGAGCCCCTAGAGGGTTACAAGCACTGACTCTGGAGCCAGGGAATCCTGGTTGGAGGCTCAGCCCCATTACTTACCAGCAGTGTGGCCTGGAGAAGCATCTGAACCTGTCTGGGCCTCAGTTTCCCCTCAGTGTGGAGCTGTCCGCCTCAGGGGATGCTCTTTCTCTTTCATGAGCCCGGGGAGGGAGTAGACTTGTCTCACAGTGAATGTCACAGCCCCCACGCCTGGCACGGGCCTCGGAGCACCATAGAAACTCTGTCAATGTCATCGCAATCAATTGTTCACGTTTATGATGGGCACTTAACTCTGTGTCAAGCTCTGTGTAAAGGTCTCAACTAAATGGATGGTGAGACCGTTGGTGGGAAGGGACTGAACTCTAACAGGAGTGGGGAGCCAAGGCCACTGCTAGGGGTGAATAAACATCAGTGTGGGGGGACTGCAGGCCAGGAGGAAGGGGCCCTGACTTGGGGGGAGTGGGGGAATAGCTCACCAGCAAGGCATGCCAACAAACACAGGGTTTGAAAACCCCATTCAATTTCCCACTTGGCTGTCATCTTGCCATGTGACTCTGGCCAAGGCCCAGCCCTCTCTAAGCCTCCGTTTTTCCTCAGGGAGAACAGATGGAGGGCACAAGGGACTGGGAGCTGAGCTGTCAGGGAAGGAGTCTCCCTCACCTGAGGCCTCCAGGCCTGTTGCGATCTGCCGACCTGAAGGGGATTTCCTGGGGCCGGCCCAGTTCCCAGCCCTGCTGACGTCTTCACTGGATGCATGCCCAGAGTTGGGGCGGGGGGGGGGGGGTGCCCAGAGCAGCACTCCAGTGGGAAAGGCAGGCGGGCATGCTCCCAGCCCATACCTTGGCCCTCCTTCTGGGGTCTTGGGGTCTCCCCACCCCCAACCCGAGGTAGGGAAGTGGGAGATACATTTTATTGAAAGAAGAAGGCACTGCCCCTTGGCTCAAGATCCTGATTTGCTGTGTGACCTCAGGCAAGTCCCTGCCCCTTTCTGGGCCTTCGTGCCCTTTCTCAGAAGTGACAAGGCAAAGATTTCTAAGCTTTTTTGGAACTCTGACACTCTGGGGTCTTGCTGGGAGTTGGGGGGAGGGGGTACTGGGAAAGAGAACTGGGATAGAGGCTTGATTCCAGGGGCTTGCTTCCCTGTTCTGAAATAGAAGGTAGAGGGGATGCAGGGAGGGTGGTGGGAGAAAAGGAGCCCCAAGGCCTCCAGGTAGCTATAAGACGGGCAAGGCGAGCCTGAGGTTTTGGAAACATATTTATTTTTAAGTGTCTGGTGTCACTGGGGGCTTTCTCTTTGGGTTTTGAAATGCTCCAGAAGTCAGCACTCCATGTGCGTGTTTGCCGAGTGGAATATGGGCTGTATTTATTCATCCTTTAGCCGGAGCCCTTAAAAATATAGACGGCTAATGTCTTCAGTATGTATGAAATATCCCATATGCTCGGAAACAAAAGGGGCTCTGTTATTAAAGTTTCATTTCCACACGCCCCCTCCCCTCCCTCCCGCCCGCCCCCCTGACACCCTGCCCTCCTTCTATCTCGCTCAGCCTGCTCCGAGACAGAGTGAGAGCGAGGAGGCAGGCGGGCAGTCGTGGCCGGAGGCCCGGGCATAGCTGGTGCCTGCATGCGTGGGTGCGGATTCTGGCTCCAGGTGAGGGGGAGACCGTGGGAGAGGAGAGCGGGGTCTTCCGGGGGAGAGGGCCCTCTGGGGTCCCCGGGATGGCCAGTGGAGGAGCGGGGGTCGAGGTGGCTCTTCTGGTGGGCGCCTGTGGGGCCGGGGCCCTGGCAGGGACCGGCTGTCTGGGACGGAAATGCCCGCTCTGCTGCTAACTGAAACCACATGTGTCTCCCAGGCAGCAGGACAGAGACGCCGCCAAGCCTGGGGCTGGGGACTGGGGCAGGCGGGGGGGGGGGGGGGGGGGGGGGGGGGGGGAAGAGGCAGGCTGGCCCCTCTGTGTGCCCAGGGTGGGTGGTGGGGTAGGAATGGTTGGGGTCATTTGCATCTGTACAAATGAGAGCATGTCAAGAAGTGTGTGCGAATGTCTGAGTTCTGTGTGTATGCATGTTACACAGATGAGTGTGTGTGTGAGCATGTCTGTAGGTTGGTGTGGCCCCGTTCACAGGTCAGACTGGCCTCCCTCTTGGCCTCCTGTGGCCAGAGTCCTGAGCAGACTCCTACCCATGTCCCAGAGCCTGGGAGCGTGCTGGCTGCCTCCTGGAGGGGTCCTCTGGGGTGAGCAGGCACCCCAGCTGAGCTGGTGCCGGTCCTTCTATGTGGAGACACCCCTTTGGCCGCCATCCTCCTTCCTTTCTTTTCCTCCAGCCCAGTTCAGCCTTTCTCACACCCGCAAACCTCTGCCTATTTCCCAGAAAGAAAGGCTGAGGCACAGAGCAAGGGGCCGATAACGGCCTCTTCTCCCACGTCTGTTGTCATCTTTTTCAGAGGGCGCACTTCCGAGAGCATGGCATCTTCACTGTCGCCAAGGAAGGTGAGGAAAGCAAGAGAGGGGACAGCTTTCCCACAGCATCAGGGAGACGGTAGTGGGGGCTGACAGCTCCAGAAAGGGTCAGAGCAAAACAACGGGGACAAAGGCCAGGCCTTGGGGAAGAGGCTGGAGGCTGACCTCAGATGCTGTGACAAACGAGGGCACCTGGGGGCCCCCGTGACCTGAGTCCTGGGTCTTCTCTCCCTAAAGAGTGAGATTCACTGGGAGCAGGGCTCTGGGTTCTGGTGGTGGCCCCGCCCCTTCCTTTCTGTGGATGTTGGACAGGACTCTTCTCTTCCCTGGGCCTCAGTTTCCCCATCCCTACAATGGCAGGTTTGGGCCAACACAGTATTTCTCCGAGTGTGGAATGTGCTGCCCTGGCAGCTCAGGACATGGTGCCACGTGGACTACTAATTTTCGTTTTCACAAGGCTTGTGTGTTATTTTCACCTACATGAGGGAAAAATACATAAAAATACATTAGATGAAAGTATAAACTCCTCAAAGGAATGAAGACAGGGGACTGCTAGAAGATCCTCAGGGTCCTGTCCATTTTGGCAACTTTTGGTGCTTCTCCCATTTTAAATGCCCAGAAGAATGTTGGTTTGGACTGTCTAGGATCCACTGTGATCTGCTTGTAAACCATCCTTTGGCCCCCACAAATTAGCAGTTTTATATTTCTGTGATTAGAGTGAAAAGCCCAGTTGTCACACACACTCTGTGTGTGCGTGTGTGTGTGCGTGTGCGTGTGTGTGTGTGTGTGTGTGTGTGTGTGTGTGTGTTTGAGAAGGGACAAGGGATGAAATGGGCAGAGCTGGGAAAAAGATCAGCCCATCCCAAGGTCGGGGCTAGGTGCCCAAGGTCAAAGGCGGGGAATTTGGGAAAGAGATTGTTCCCTGACTGACATTTTCAAGTGTTTTATCCGGCCTCAGCCTTGCTTTGAATCACTGGGTTGGGCGGTTAGGCGAGGGGCCACCCTGGCTTCAGCCTTCCTGCCATTCAGCCTTGGCTCCCTGGCTACTTGGCTGTGTTTTACGTGCCAACCCAGGACCTCCCCTGGGAGGGGTGCCCTAGGAGGATGCAGGGGGGTGTGGGGAGCCCCTGGGTAGAGTCCTTCAGTCGCTTCTCCAGGCTGGGGTGATTAGAGCTAGTGTCCTTAAGGATGTGCCCCCACAGATCCCCTCCTTACTAAGTGGCTTGCTGATGCAGTTACTGTTACTTATGACAATGACTGTTTATCCGTGGATCTTCATTGGTGATTTGTCTCATCACTGACTCTAGGCAAGCGCTACCCTGCCCGGCTAACAGGCACAGCTTCTGAGACTGTCCTTTCTTGTCTCATCGTGCAGCAGGCAGAGGGCACCTCACATTGGCTCAAGGATGTGGACAGCATCTTTGGGTGGGGATGGACTCAGGATCCCTTCTTGGGGAGGCAGCAGGTGCAGAGGAAGGAGCCCAGGGCATGTTCCTCGCGCTCCCAGGGCCTCAGTATCCACACCAGCCTCGGGAGGCACTGTTCTCAGCAAGGCTGCAGTCATTCCCTAGCTCTGTCTGAGGATGAAGCAACATCCATTCATCTACTTCTAGGGGGTTCTTGTTCCTCTAGAAGATTGTGAGTTTTAGGGTTGGGCTCCCTGGAGCATGGGTGGGCCACATGGAGTTGTCCACATTCCTTGGGACCAGGTTCCCTTGGGGCCGGGATCAGCTATTTCAAATCCCACAGAAGCAGCTGACCAGGGTCAGGGGCACAGTCCCTGCTTTCAGAACTTATCACTTTCCAGGTGGCCTTCAGTGGCCTTGTGGGTCCTGCGGAACTACCAACAGCTACACCCAAGGCCAAGGGCACACAGATGCCTACTTTATGATGCACTGGGCAGCTTTCTGGGCATGGTTATAGAGAGATCTGCCTGGCTGGGGAGCGGGAGGTGGCCCTGCTTTAAAGAACAACCCTTCCTAAAGTAACATTGCCGTTTAGAAGACGAAACTATTCATACGACCAGCATCCACATAAACATGTAACCCTTGCTGTGCTGAGCAGTGGGTTCCGACGGAGGCAGAGGATTCTAGTTAAACCTAGCCACAGGGATGCCCTGGGCACTCCACCTCCTTTGATTTCGCCTCGATTTCCAGAGACAGACTGTGTGTGACGGCAAGGCACTTTCCCTGGAGAGTCGCAGCCAGGTCTACCGGTGATGACATCGACTTCAGGCAAAGGGAAAAGGTGGCATTTGCTATGGGGGTAGGAAAAAAGAGAAGGAAGAAAAGCGGTCAGGTGGACCTGCGCTCTGTTCCTGCTGCGGCTGAGGGACTGGCTGGGTCGCAGCTCCTCTCTCAGCTTTGCTTTCCTGATCTGTAAAATGGGTTGTCACGAAGCCCCCTGAGATGACGATGCAGAAGCCCTGCACACATTGTGCCCGGCGCCCGTATCGGGCCCGTCAGTGACTCTGCTGACATCAGAGGACCGGGTTGCCACCCCCTCACAAAGGGGAGAACGGGACCGCGAGTGGTTGCCCGGGGAGGAGGGGAGAGCACCCACTCTTTCCAAGCCTCAGGCTCCAGGCCCAGCCCTGTCCGCACTGGCTCTGTAGCTTCGAGCAGCCCACGGACCTCTCTGAGTCTCCGTTTCCTCGTCTGTAGAATTGGGGCGGGGGCAGCACCCGCCTCGGAAGGCGTCTGTGGGGGTTGAGTGAGCCAACCCGGCAGTGACCACCGCCCTGGCTGAACGGGGACCTGGAGGCCCGGGGCCGGGGCCTGGCTGGCCTCAAGGGCCCTCGCCCCTCAGAATGCTCCCCAATAGTCCCTCTAGTCCCTGGGCGGGGCCCCAGGCTTTATGGGTGGTCGGAAGCTCAGGGAGGCCCCAGGACGGCTGCTCCCCGGGGACTGGTCCCAGGTGGAGCCACAGACACTAACTCCTGGGGGGACGCTGGGCCCCATCCCGGGCAGGGGGCAGGCATGACGGGGCTCATCAGAGCATCATCCGTAGGCTCGCGGGCTGCCTTCCTCCAGGAGGGAACGGGAACCCCGAGAACCCCTTCAGAGAGGGAAGGGGGTTGTGTGGGGTTGTAGCGGTAAAGCAGCGGCCAGGAGAGCTTGGGGGGGCGGTGCGGGGAGGGCCCTGTGCCTACCCTGCCAGGGCCTCCCTCCAGCTCCACTCCCGGGGAGCAGGAACCAGTTACACGGGAACCGGAAAGGAGAGGAAGCACGCAAACAGAGAGAAAAGCCTGGAGCCTGGAGCACCGGGGTTGTTTGGTCTGGCAGAGCCGCCCCCTGGGCCACTCCCAGCAGCATTGCACACAGACCCCTCACACGTGCACACACGCGCGCACACACACGCATGCACAGCTAACACAGGCATGCGGACACGCAGATGCACAGAGACACACACACGCATACGGTCACACACAAAGAGACACGCACATGTGCACACGAGACAGACATACGCACGCATACACGCACGTGGTGCGGCAACTCTGAGCTGGAGGGCAGGTGCTGAGATGGAGGGTTTCTGGAACCCCTGGCTCAGCCCTTCAGTGCAACCACAATAACACGTACCGTGTACTTACTGGTGAGCTTGAAGCCCTTTACTTATATGAACCGGTTTCAATCCTCACAGCAGCCCAGTGAGGTGGGCACTGTAATTAGCCCTGGTTTGCATAAGGGAAAACAGACTCAGAGAGGCAAAGTAACTCAGCCAACGTCACGCAGTTTGTCCAGTGACCCCCCCCCCCTCCGAGGCAGGCCCCCAGAGCACAGGGCCCATTGGCTGAGCACTGCCCACCCCGCCGTCTCTGGGGGCGCTAGACTGCGGCTCTGTTCGGCACTTGGGCCCCCACTGCCCATGCCATGTGAAGCAGCAAGCTGAGGTTGCCGCTTTCTCAGGCCCAGGGAAGGGAAGTGCCCTGCCCTTGGTCACAGAGAGTAGGAGCGGGGCTGGATGTCTTTGTGTGTGCTGAGCCAAGGCTTCAGGGGAGAGGAGAAGCGGGGGGTCAGGGAGGGACAGACTACCGCATCGGCAGAGTCAGACTCAGCACCCCCAGCCTCCTCCTTCGGCATCTTCTGCCGCAGCTCCCTTTCCCCCACCTGCGCCGACCCCTGAGACCGTAGCTCTACCCACTAAACCTGTGTGTCCGGTGCCCCACGTCTCAGGCTTGTTCAGCCAGCCAGCCATTGCTTGGATGAGCGTGTTCTGAGTTTCCTTAATAATAGCTTTGGATAACTGTTGACAAAACATGTTTCCCTTCCATTATTTTATTTTATCCTGTATGTGCATGTATGTGCTGGCCAGGGGTGGGGGGGCTTGTTGGTGATGATTATTATTTTCTTTTACCTTGACTCAACCACTCATGGAGAATCCTTCCCATAGAGGGTCCAACTAACTAAAACACAGATCAGAATCCTCCATCGGGCTCACAATGCCAACAGCGCAGGTCCAGGGTGTGGGAGATGTGGCATGATAATAGCAGTTATAAAGTGAGGTCTTTGTGATCCATGGGAACAATACAACCTAGCAGAGATACGGCTGTTGAAAGAAAGGGGAAAAAAGGCTAATGGATGCTTGACTGCACTGATAATGATAGAATGTCCGAAGTGAAGGCGGTGATGGTCTTGCCATCGTCTGTACTGGTTTGGTTTTCCTGGAATAATGGGGTCAGTTCACTTCTGAGAATCTGACAGACTGAGCTGACGGTAGAGGGGGGTGGACGGGATGGGAAGAGGTCAGAGAATTCTTTCCTGGATGGAATGGTTAAAGGGAGGAAGGAATAGAAAAGAGGGCTGAAGTTGTTCTGTCACGCTCAGACGATGGGATTACGATCAGTGGGGTGGTGTGGAGGGAGCTACCACAAGAGAGATTTCATCTCTATAGAAAAGGGGGACTTAAGATGGAATGAAGGAACTTCCCCTGGGGAAAGTGAGGCCCCCCAACCCCGGAGGTGAACAAGCCGAGGCTGGGGGCCCTGAGGGAAAGGGAATTCAAGAATCAGATGGCGGCTTTAGTTCCCTTCCAGGCCCAATATTTGGCCACTGTGCACCAGTGTCTCCCCTCTTTGGCTCCTCCCACAGGGGGTGCTGAAGATGAGGGGTCCCGCGGGGGCTGGGTATGTTCTCTCATACTGAATGATGACCAACACTTCCTGAGCTCGTCTGTGTGCCCGGCATGGTGCTGAGTGCTTCTCCCATAACAAGTCCTAGAAGGTGGTTCTGTCAGTGGCCCCATTTTACAGATGGAGAAATTGAGGCTTGGAGCAGTTAGGTAGCTGCTCATGGCCCTTGTCGCCTCCCACCTCGTATTATAAATATCCAAGCTGCTACCTCAGGCCCTCTGCCCACACTGCACTGCTTGTAGGCAGAACAACGTCTGCTTTACCTTCGTTTTTCCCCCACAGTGTCCTGCGGGACTCTGGCCCACGGGGCACCTATGACTGTTTGTTATATTCAGTTGGGTTGAATGAAAATTTGGGAAAGGAAAGGATATAGTGGAGAAGGGGATTAATGGAGAACACTAAACAAGGTTCAGACAGCAGAACAAAGCAGTGCCGGGAGCCACCTTCAAAGACCATTTCATCCAGTTCCCCCTCCGCCCCAACATTCAATTTTCTGACCACCTCTAGAGCAGCCTGCCAAGGAGTTTCCCAGCCTCTGCTTGGTCACCACCAGTGACAGGGAGCTCGGCACCTAATGAGGCGTGAGATAATCCAAGGAAATCACTTAGCTGAGTGCCAGATGGTCCCCTGATTGCTGATTTTTAAGGGTTCTTTGTCCGTGCCAGGATGCTAAATCCACACCAAAGTCACAAGAGGTAATTACGATTATTATCCTAATTTGACAGATAAGGAAACCGAGGCACAGTTATATAACTTGTCCAAGGTCTCCCAGCTGGTAAATGCAGAGTACAGAATAGGATTCAAAGCCCAGGACCGTGACACTAGAGAGTATGTCCTCCTGACCTCCATGCCAGCACTGTTTGTTGAAATAATGCAATTACATATGTAATTTTAAATTTTCTAGCAGCCATGCTACACAAGTAAAAATCAACAGGTGGGAAAAAAAAGAACTCAGGGGATTTGTTTTAATAATACATTTATTGAAGTCCACGATAGCATCATTTTATCACGTAATAAATCCTTAAAAAGTTATCAATGAGACATTTTACATTCTTCCTTGGGTACAAAATCTTTGAAATCTGGTGGTATCCTTCATTGACAGTACATCTCAATCTGAACTCGCCACATCTCAAGGGCTCGGTAGTGCAGGGGGCTAGTGACCACTGGATTGGAGAGCGTAGCTCCATACTAGACTGTCTGTCAAGGTGCTTATGTGGTATATCCTAGTGCGCAGGAAGAATCCAATACATATTGGCCTCTATTATGCTTATTTTTACTACTGATTTTCATTGGTGGTGGTCCAGGGCAAAGCTGGGCTGAGGCCCCAAGCCCTTGGCATAAGCACTGATATCTCTATTCTTAATCTGAGTCTTCCAAGTCGGCAGCTTGCTGTCTCCCAGGCTAAGCCAAGCTTCGTGGATCCTTGGCCTGTGCGTTGAGAAGAGCCAGGCTGACTCTCTCTAGGAGAGGAGGGAGAGGCCTGGCTGAGGCCTGTTCATCTCCCAGCTGGCCAGTGGAGTACCAAATGAAGTGAGGCCTCCTTGGGGTGTATAAGCTTGTGCCCATCTGCTCTGGAGCGTGTGGGGTGTCCAAGAGCACATCTGGAAGGGAGAGGGCAAAGACCCTCCTTCCGTGCTCCCTCGAGGCAGCATCTCCTGCACACTTTAGGCAGACTGGGCCTTTAAATAGAACAAACAAACAAACAAACAAAATCCCCCACCACTGCCCCCTTCTCTCTCCTGGTTCCTGGACAGCGGCCGAGTGCTTGCCAAGAGGCAGGCAATGTGAGCCAGGGGTTCCCAACCCTGTCTGCATGTTGGAATCACCTGGGAAATGTCCAAATACACTGGTGCCCGGGTCCTACCTCCCTAGGCTGTAACTGAATTGGCCTGGGGGATGGCCGGGGCTTTGGTGTGTGTAGAAAGTCCTCCGGGGATTCTAACATGCAGACAGGTTTGGAAACCCACTGTGCTAACCTTTAGGGGTACAAGCTCATTTAGCCTTACAGTAGCTATGCTGTAGGTGTGGTATGGTTCCCACTTTACAGATGGAAAAATGGGGGCTCACAGAGGTTAGATAGGGAACTAGCCCGAGGTCAGGAAACAGGCAGAGTAGGGATTCACTAGCCATGGTCATAAGCAGTGGTGTGCTGATAAATGTTAACAACTGGCTCTCCGGGGAGGGGGGGGTGGGAAGCTGCCTGATTTGTATCATCTGCCCATCTCTATGGCGTAACAACTCCCACCATGGCCAATTTTGAGCTATCAAAGTTATGTCACCAAGTGCAGACTTGGGAAGACATTCACAGGGTCGGCTGTTGGGTCAGTACGGCAGGCTTCAGCTCAGGGCTGGGCCACGCTGCTGCGTGGGGGCGTCCTATTGAGGGGGGGTAGATATGATTAGTCATTTCCTGATTTTTTCATCATAGAACTCTTTCTCAACTGAAATTTTTGAGAACCCCAATATATCACACAGATAAAAAGCAGTATGTGATTAGCAGAAGCTTATTTTATGAACTTAAATCATAATATCACGCGTTTGTTCAACTGGAGAGAGCCGCAGGGCGGGGTGAGGGGTATTTATGAGCAAGGACAGTAGGTGGCACGAGGAGCAGCCTCTACTCAGAGCCAGGAGCCTTGTGCTCCAAGCCCACCTCAGACCCTCACTGCCCATATGGCCTTGGGCAAGTCCCTGCCCCTGAGGCCTCCGTTCTCTTGCGTTTCCAGGAGACTGGACTGCATGCAGGACCCCTGGGGTGTGGTTTTTCAGGGCGGCCTTGACCCTGCGGCATCCCCCACCTGACCCCAGACAGCCTGGCCCTATATTTATAGCCATGACTTCAGTCTCTCCGGTTCTGCCGAAGCTGGGTCCCTGGCCCACATATTTATAAACCCAGCAGGGCAGAAATAGACGTGACGTGCATGGGACTTGGCTGATTTTGTGAGCAGGCTGGATTTGGCGAGTCCATTTGGAACAGGCTCGAGTCCTCCAGCATCCTGGGTGCTGGGATTCATGGGCAATCCGCAGCAGGAGAGCCACTTAGATCCCCCAAGCTCAGCCCTGCAATTGTGCGGTTTGGGGGCACCGAGGCCCCGGAGTGGAGGGATGTGGCCCAGGTCACAGAGGGCATGGCAGAGCCAAGGCCAGACCCTCAGGGAGCCCCCAAGTGGCCAGATCAGGTCCCAGGCACCCTCAAGTCCTGGCTAGTTGTTTTCCTGCTCTGGAACCATGGGCAGACTCATCCTCCTGGCCTCCATTCCCCCCATCTGTTAAATGGGGATAGTAGTAGGTACCTGCTTCATGAAGTTATTGGGGGGAATAAATAAGATCATAACTGATATAATGTATGAATTCAGTGCCCAGTACATAGTCAATATGCAATAAATGGTATGATTATATTCCCAGTAACCCCTGAACAGAAATAATAATGATCTCAATAGCTGCATCTTATCAAGTACTTACACGTGTTACCTGATTTAATCTTCACAACTCTATGACATCAATATTGTTATCCTCAAGTTCATGTTTTACATCGAGGGGACACTCTCAATTTAATGAATTTGGAAAAGAATGTTTTCAAAGAGATAATGCTAATATGCAAAATCATATTTTTATATCCAGGATTATAAAAATACTCAATCCTAAATGGTAGATTTGTTTGTAGTGGAAGATGAAATGAACAATTGCATAATCAGAATATTAGCATAAGAAATAAATCTCCCAGAGGTTTGCGGGGCTTATGTTCCCGAGTTTGCCACCTAATGTTGATTTTATGTATTTATAATTGCATATGAGAATTTAACATAATTGTGAACTTGAAATACATATGCCATAAAAACACAGAATGGTCTCTGTCAAGGTTTTTCATATTAATATCACTGTTTTCTCTGTCCTCCTAATACACAGCAGTCCCTGCTTCCCTTTCCTGCTTAATTATTTTTCCGTTGTACTTATCACCATCTGACATGCTTTCTTATTTATTTATTATCCATCCACCCCAGCTAACATGTGAGCTTCACGTGGGCAGGGCCTTTTTCTTTTTTGTTCACTGTGCACCACCAGTGCTTAAAATAGCCGATGGCACAGAGCTGGCATTCAGTGAGTACGTGTCGAATGAATGAAGGAACAAATGAATGACTGAGTCGCCATTCTACCAAGAAGGCAGCTGAAATCCGTTGAGATGATGTGACTGGTCCGGTTACCCAGCTATTGTGAGGCTGAACTGAGGTCCGGCTGACGCTCATCTCTCCTGAGACCACCCAGCGTGCCCAGCTTGGGATGCTCTTCCCAGCCCTTCACCCCTCACCAAGGGATGGTTTCCTGACGCCTCCAGAGCTCCCCCCAGCTTCACATGATGCCCCCCTGACACTGGCTCCTTCCTCCCCAGGGGGTGGACGGGAATGGAGGAGATGAGAGAAGGAGGGAGGAAGGAGGAGAGGTCAGAGCAGGCTGGGTAGCCAGGGCAGAGATGGCTGGAGGCTGAGGCAGGAAGGAAGGAGGGCAGGATTGGTCAGTCTGTCCTGCAGCACTGGAGGGAGGGGTCAGTAATGTGTGGTCACGCTTGCATATCCTTCTAGAGCTGACTTCACTCACGGGAAAATGCCGGGACAGGGCAAGTCCAAGGAGGAATCAGGGATAGTTTCAATCTTGGCAGCTTCTACCCCCACCAACCATTCTGCCCAAGGCCTTTTTCAGCTGGAGAAACGGAGGCCCACTGTAAGAAAGTGACTCTTCCGAGAACATATAGCAAGATAATCGTGAACTCCATTTTTGCCCCTAGGCTGTGTTTACAGTTAATGCCTCAGTCACCTGGCACTCATTACTGCACCTGATAAATATTTATTGAGTAACTACTATGTGCCAGGCAATGTACCAGGTGTTGGAGATAATCTCCTCCCTCTTTCTCTTCCAACCTTCCCTCCTCCCATCCTTCCTTCTCATTCATTCATTCGTTCATTCAGTAACTAGTTACACTATTGAGGCAGTCCAGCCTTATGGATAAGAGTGCTATTTGGAGCTAGACTGTCAGGATACGAACCCTGACTCAGCCACTTACTTTAAGCTGTGTGAGCTTGGCGAGTCACACAAGCCCGACCTCCCTATCTGTAGAATGGGATAATAATAGCACCTTCCTTAGAGTGTTGTGACGAGGATCGAATGAGTTACTGCACACTAAGTGTCTGGAACAGCACCTGACATAGTAAACACTTCATAAACATCAGCTATTATCATTGTTATTGTTATTATGTGCCTGGCTTTGTGCCAGGTGTTGAGGAAATTGCTCCAAAATGTTCCTCTGGCAGGGATCCCTGCAAGCCAGCCCTCGTTTCAGCCTCCCACCTTCTCCTCCCGGCCCCACCCCCAAGAACTGGGCCTTGCGGTGGCTCCCCTTGTCCTATCGGGCTGCCCTGTGCATCTCTTCTCAAGCCAGGAGGAGAGAGGGTCCAGGAAACCGCAGCCTGTCACGATTTTGTCTTTCAGCCTTACCTCCCTCTGCCCTGCCACAAATGTAACCTCAGCCTATCCAGGCCATCATGTTTCTCCAGATTCATCCCCAAATGGTCCTGGGCCTTAATGGATGAAGTACCTTCCAACCATAAGAATGCCAAGCACTTCCTGTCAAGGTCCTTCAAATCCAACTGAAGCGTCATCATCCCCAGGAAGCCCTCCTTCCTTCCCCTTAGCCAAGAATCATGAGATCTGCCTTTGAATCTGCATTTCCCTTTGTTTGCAACTGTTTTTTTCTAATTCTGTGAGCAATGGGGAGCCATGGAGGGTCCTTGAGCAAGTGAGCAACACATTCAAAGCTGCACTTTAGAAGAATGGACTAGACCCTGTAGAGGGTGGAGACAGGAAGGGACTGCAGGTGGGGGAGGCTAGGTATGGAGACTTCTGGGGCAAAAGGGCCTTCAGAGGAATGAGAGTCGAGTCTTTCTGGGCTGCTTCTCCCCTCTCTGCCTACTTCCATCCCCCCACTGTAGAATCAGATCCTGTGATTTTCCCCAACATGACTCACTAAGTCGGTGGGAGAGTCAAAACTGGGACCCCATGCCCTGACCCCTGCAATGCACCTACTTAAGCCTGACCCTCACCACCCCTCACTCCCTCTACCCTCCCCTGCAGCCACAAAGCAGGCTATGGGAACTGGGGATGCGGAATCCGGGGAGGCCAGACTGTGCTGTACACTCATCTGGCTATACATTCATCCCCAGGGCCCAGCAGCTGAGCCGCATACAACAATGCTCCCTCATTCTCTTTGGAGTGAAGGAATGAGCCTATGTTTTTCAATGAATCCCTACATCAACCCTTTGAAGTACATCCTATTTTAACCCATTTTGCAGCTGGGGAAGCTGAAGCTCACAAATATGAAGAGACTTGCCCAGGGTCAGGCAGCCACTAAATGGTAGAGTCAGAATTTGAACCCAGATCTGATTCCAAAGCCAGTGTCTCCCCCACCACGTAGCGAACAGCAGGAGGAACATGAGGCTCCCAAGGCCATGTTCCCTGGGCCCACCCTCGGGAGATCTGGGCAGGCCCTCAGACTGTATGGACAGGGGGTATAGAGCATCTGACTCTCAGCTCAGCTGGGTACCCTGTTTGTTCTGCCAGAGGTCAGGAGAGGGAGGAGGGAAAGCTGACCCCACAGGGTGGAGCAGGGCTTAGCGGGAGGCAGGTGCCTGGGCGCCTGGGTCCTAGTGCCAAGCTTGCATCTGACTTGCTGGGTAACCTGGGCTTGTCCTCCCTGGCTCTGGGCTCAGAGTTGCCCTCTCTGAGAAAAGAGCAACAGGTTTGTGCCTTCTGTGTCAGCCCTGCCTGCTGAGGCTCTGTACCCCTGGAGCCTTGCGGCCCGATGAGGGATGTGGGTCTGGGGGAGCCAGAATTAGAGGACCCCCCTCCTGTTTCTGCTGAGGTTGGAGCAGGCTCTCTCCTGCCCACCTTGGAGATGTGTCCACACAGACAGGCCCCCTGCGGGGGTTGCCCGAGATAGTCTCCAGCCACTGGGAGCAGAGGGTAAGAGCCCAGAGCCCAGCAGCTGGACTCACGTCCTGCTCTACCCCTCAGCACTGCTGTGCCTCTGGATTTGGACTTCATCTCTGCTTGCCTCAGTTTCCTCATCCATAGGCAGCGCCCACACACCTGCCGCCCAGGAGTGTTCGGTAAAAGGCTTGGCTGTGCACTAGAGGCCGCTCAGTAAGGGGAAGCTGCCGTTCCTGCTGTGGGTCCTGACCACCCTGCCCCTGCCCTAGGCTCCTGAGCTCAGTGGGTGTTCCAGCGCTCAGGCCGCAAGGGGCCTGCCCAGGCCCCCCAGCTGGGTTGGGAGTCCTCCCTCCTCGGGAGGGAGACTTGCATTGGAGTGCTCCTGCCAACCCCTCCCTCCTGGCTTGGCAACGTGAAGACAAAGCCGGCCAAAAATATTTGTGTGGGTGGCGGAAAGTTAACTCTTCCGCCTCTCTCTTCTTTCCTGGAAACCGTGGCCACCGTCAAATACAGCAAAACAGAAGCAGAGAGAGAGCAAGGCGAGGCCCCTGTGGGGCGTCAGAGGGAGCCCTGCCCCCCGCGCCCACTCCTGCCTGTTGCCATCTGGCTCTGTGACGGTGTGGGTGGTAGTGGCGGTGGGTGGTGGGGAGCGGGGCTCCATGGGCTTAAAATCACAGCATCCTGCGATGCCAGGGTCGGATGGACCCTCCGGCATCATCCGGCTCAGCCCCAGCCCTTGTGCCTTGCGGCAAGCGGACTCAGGGATACAGAAGGCACCCGCCCAAGGTCCCATGGCCAGTTAGGTCTTTTCAGAATTCTACTGGCTCTTCATGAGATTCGAAGATTCTGTGACCCTCTAGTGTGGAAACCTGGCAGCAGCTGAGTGAGAAAAGGCAGAGAGGAGAGAGGCGCCGGAGCTATCCCTTCCACGTCTCTGTGTCCACCCCCACGGTCAAGGTGTCAGAGCTGGGTTCAGATGGAGCCCTGCCGCTTACTAGCTGTGTGACTTAGGCACAAGCCACTTCGCCTGTCTGAGCCTCAGTTTCCTCACTTCGGAAATGGGATAACAGCAGTACCTCTCTCAAAGCGTTGTCGTGATGATTTATTTCAACAACCTCAGTGAATAACCCAGTGTGGAACAGGTGTTCAGTTCTTCTCTAGGCAGAAGGTTGGCTTCTTTGTGCTCATTTCACTGCCACCGAGGCTGCCGTAACAGGTGCCTGTTATCTTTCTGATTCTGACGCTTGTTTGCCTTTCCCTGGTTGGCGCTGATTTGCCCCAGGGCCTGGTAATGCACTTATCTTTCCCCTTGCCTACCACACTCTCCTGGCACAGCTCCCCAGAGGCCGAGGCCTTGGCCCAGCCTGCTGGGGTGGGGGGTGGGGGGGCCTGACCCCACCTGGAGGGCGGAGGAGTGACCTCCAGGTGAAGGACCACAGCAGGCGAGGTCAGTGTAAGCCCTGAGGTCACTAGTGTCCCCAGACTTTCATCACATCTCAGGATTCTCCACTATTCATGGTCAGCCAGTGTGTGTGTGTGTGTGTGTGTGTGTGTGTGTGTGTGTGTGTGTTGGGGGGGTGGTTCTTCTCTCCCCATTTCCCAATAGGATGAGATTCAGAGAGTGCATACTTGCCAGAGTTATATAGCTAAGCGGTGGTGGAATCTGTTAGCCAAGATCTATAAATCCCGGGGTTTCCTCCCAGTGTACATAGCCACTGGCCCTGTTTTAAGCTCTAGCTGCCCATCCTGGGGCATCTTGTCTACCTCCGCCCTGTGCCTCCACAAATGATTTTCAAGCCTTTGTCTCCAGCCTGAAGCTCTCCCCTGCTCTCCAGGCCCCTACGTGGAGCTGACCACACCCATCTCCCTTGGAAGCCAAATCAAATTCATCTCCCTGCTCCTCTGGACACCTGCTCCTTCCCATGTACTCCTGATCTCTATTAACAAAATCACCCTGTCACCAGAGCGACAAACCTGCAGCCTAGACTCCTCCCTCTTCCTCCACACCCACTCTCCATCTGCCTCCCAGCCCAGCCAGTTCTCCCGCCCAAGTTCCTCTCCCACGCATCCCCTCCCCGCATCCCGCATACCCTATGAAAAGCCTCCTCGTCCCCTCTCTCCGAAATCATCATCTTTGTTAACATTTATAAATAATCGTACTGTTATTATTATGGTTCTTGTTATCATTCACAGCTCCCCCCACCGGATTTTAAGGCTTCATGAAGCCAGAGTACCGTATCTTCTTTATCCCCATTGTATTCCCACTAGCTGGTATGGTGTCTGCCATCAACAGAAGCTCAAGACATTTTTGTGTAATAAAAGAATAGCCAACATGTATTAAATTACATCTCAGAAACCATACTGAGTCCTCGGCATGCATTTTCTCACTTAATTCTCCACGCAACACTACATTGGAAATATTAGAGTTCCTATTTTACAGATGGGAAAGCTGAGGTTCAGAGAGGCCATGTGACTTGCTGCCAGCTCCACAGGCGGCAGGACTCGGGGTCTAGCTCAAAGCCTGGGCACAAAAGCACACTGCTGCCGCCGTCCCTCTTGGGGCACAGCCTCCTCAGGGGGTCCCTGGCCCCAGCCTTGCATCCTCCGCCCCATCGTTCCTGTGATTCCTATGGTGTATGTACCTTTGCAGGCATGTGAGGGAATTCTTTCTAGGCGGTTAAGTATTTTTAAATAACTAGATATTTATTTAATGTGTATTAGGAGGGAAACGACTTAGTACAACATACTTGTGGTTTTCCCACAATTATTGCTTAAGATAAGTCTGAAGTAATAGAAGTAAGTTATTTAAAGTTGATTTATGGAAAAATATTAAGCAAATAAGGTGTCAGGTGGCATAAGGATATGGTGAAAATTTGGGATGTTGAATGACTGAAGTTTGGGACTTTTCCATGGGTGTGTGAGACCTGTATCCCAAGCCCCAGCCAGTTCTCAGGGCCCCCCTCAAGGTGGGCAGGTCTCAGACATTCAGCCCAGAACACCCAGCAGACTATCTCATGTTGCTCTTTCTTTTCTCCCTGGGCAGGCAGATCATCTTGAAGGAGGGCCTCACAGACCAGACACAGGTTGAGAGGAAGGTTTGGGGGCCTACCACCCCACCCAGCCCAGGAGGGCCCCACGGTTGGACCTTGCCCCAGCTCTGGGACTTGGCTGAGGAAGACAAAGCTGCAGAGAGCCAGAGAAGAGACCCCAAGAGGAGCAAAGACTGGTGTTCACACAGGTGGCTGGCCTGGCCCCAGCTTCTCCGCCTCACTAAGGAGAGGCAGCATCATGCTGGGTCCCCACCTCCCACCTCCACCCCGTGCACTCAGCGAAGACAGGCCTACCCCCTGCACCTTCCGGATCCCTGATGGGAGCTACAGGTGTCTGGCCTTGGAGGCTGAGGAGAGCAGCAGCGAGGAGGGCCTCCAGGGAGAGGCAGGGCTCGTGAACTTGGAGGAGGACAGGAATGGGGACAACTCGGCTTGCAGAGCCACCCAAGGGGCACCAGAGCTGCCCAATGCCCTGGGCATCCAGCCACCCAGCTGCTCCAGGGAAGCACGAGGGGGGCCCCAGCATGATAACAGGGCCAGCCAGGACTGGGACGTGGTGAAGCCTCAGCAGGTGGTGACAGCCCGCTCCAGCTCCAGCCCCAGCCCTGGGCCCAGGGTTGCCCAGAAACCAGGTAAGCTCACACCCCTTTCCTCCTGGACTGCCAGAGCCCACCGGGGACCCCACAGGTCTCCTAACCATACTTTCCCATGATACGTAACAGTGCCTCACAGTCCCACGGCCACGCCCCAATTAACAGCTGTGGGGAGACAGGCGGGGGGCTGGGAGTTTCGTGCAGACCCAGCTGTGCAGCATCTACACCCACTCTTTTCTCTGCCAAAGGGGGCACATGACAAGTCCGCGAGAGGAAGCCCTGTGAGCATGCTCGGCTAAACGGAGGTCCATCTCTCCCTCTTGTCTGCCCTTAATCATTCATGGCAACAAATGGCCTTGGATTCCAGGCAATGATGGGGCAGGATGGCCTCACTGAACATACTGTACCCCGGCTGCTCGAGGGTGCTGGGGACACAGCACTGGGCAAAGCAGATGAGCTTGCTGCCCTCGTGGAGTTCTCGAGGTACAGGCTAAAGCCTCGGATCCAATCTGACCTCCTGATTTTGCAGGTGGAAAAACTGAGGCCCAGAGGGAGCAAGAGACTACTCCAGGTCTCTCGGCCTGTTGGTGGCTGAGCTGGGCCACATTCTTCCCCCAGGCCCCTGTTTCCCATCTATTAGAGACGACAGAGGCAGGATCTATGTCACCTGGGCTGCAGCGAGGACCCAAGGACAGTGTATAAGGAAGAGTTCAGGGTGCACTGCCTGGAAGGAAGGAAGGAAGGAAGGAAAGAAGGATGGAAGGGAGGGAGTCAGGGAGGGAGGAAGGAAGGAAGGATGGAAGGGAGGGAGTCAGGGAGGGAGGGGGGAAAGAAGGAAGGCGGGGAGGAAGGAAAGGAGGGAGAGAGATCATTTCCCCACAGGCTCAGGAGACAGCAGAGCAGGGCAGGACAGGGAAACCCACACTGGATCACCTTCATTGCCCGGGCCCATGGAAACGCTGAAGTGGGTCCAGACGGGGAGGATGTGAGCCCAGCCATGCTTACTGAGGCAGGAGCCGCCGCCAGCAGATGCTGGGGGCACAGGGCATGTGGGCCACACAGGCCTGGGAGGGCTAATGCGTCAGGAAACTGGAGGAACACCTCGTTTCTCTGCAGGCAAAGCTGCTGCCCTGGCTGACATCCCACCGGCCGTCCCGCCCACTCTCCTTTCTGAAATAATTCTCGCCAGGCTCTGATCCCCCTCCATGGCCAGCATTGCCCGCCCCCCCCGCCCCCGCCCCACTCCCCCACACTTGGGTCACACAGGGAGCTGGACGGGATCTCCAGCAGATGCCTTCGATGCATCAAGGGCAAGAAGAAGGAGGACCCAGGAGGGCCCAGCAGCCTTGAACTTGGAGATGGGCCCTCATACCAGAGTCAGCCCAAACTCAGGTCCCCAAGAGCCTGCAAGCCCCAGGACCTGCTCCCTTTCCTCTCACAGACCCTGGCTGAGGGTCAGGAGCCATGGTGCTGGTTCTGGACCTGATACCAACCGGCCAAACCCCAGCAAACTGCTTTCCCTTGGTGAGTTTCAGTTTCCTCATTCGTGAAAATGAAATTAAAATAGGAGCCCTCTCTACCTCACAGAGCTATCGTGAGGTTGCAATGCTCTTAGATTGGGTTAGTGTTTTGGAAATTTTAGAGTGATCACGTGATGGACATTAATAATAATTAAAATGATCATCACCAACTCAACAGTACGAAAGCTATTATTTGTTAAGTAAGCCCTTATGTGCCCAGCCCACTGTGCTAAGAGCTTTACCTATATCATTTCACTTAACCTCATAGCAATCTCCATGAGGGACATACTACGATTATCTCCATTACACGGATGAGAAGATTGAGTCTCAAAGAACATAGGTGACTTGTCTAAGACTCCTGACTCGTAAGCTGCTGCGCCATGATTCAACCATGGTTTTTTGAATGCAGGACTTTGTTCTTAGCCACCACTGTATTCTGGAGTTACAAGGGGACAGTGTCGTCTGTGACCTCCTGAAGTGGAAGAGACCATGAATGAAGGCAGGAGAGGGCCCACCTTTAATGAATCCTGTTGGCTCCTTACACAGAGCTAGGTCATTTTGTGGTATCCCATTCTCGTCCATCTCACTACATGGCCTTCCAAGGCAGGTATTAATCTCCCCATTTTATAGGTGACACAGCTGAGGCTCAGACACCTAAGTCCCTTGCCCAAAGTCACATTGTCAGTGTGGGAGCTGAGACTACGATCAGTCTTTCTTCCTCACAGTCTGGCTCATTTCTTCCTTTAATGTCCAGCCAAATGGCCTCCAGTTCTGGCCTGAACATTTCTAAGGATGGAGGGGGCAGGAGTGACCTTAGGACGAATGTCTCAGGGAAGTCTTCTTGGAGGTGGAGGCAGAAAGGAAGCTGGGTCTTGCAGGAGAGTTGAAATCCAGGTGGTCTTGGGTCAGAGCCTACTCTGGCCTTTCTGCTCCCTCAGGAAAGGGAGCGGCCAGAGTCCCTTCTCTCTGCCTGGAGATCCGGAGGTAAGAGGCCTGTGGAGCCGCCAGGTTATTAGCGGATTAGGGCTTCCTTTTAAAGCTTCCTCCCGGTACCGCCAAAGGATTATAAGCATCTTCAGACAATTACCCCCGTCCTTCCGCAATTATACCGCCTCTCTTGAGTGCCCCCTGGCAGTTTTAAGGATGGGTCATGGCATCTTCTGCCTTGGGCCCCCACCACCTGGGGTGGGTGGGTACTGCTGCCATTTCTCTAAAGCCTGAGTACCAGCTGAGCGGGGCAAAGTGTCGTCCTCGGCAGGCTGGAGGGGCAAAGGGTGCAGAGAGTTGAGGTGAGCAGTGGCCGGCAGCTCAAGTTTCCTGCCATCAGGGGAGAATATATATGGGCAGGAAAGTGTCGGGTAGGGCTCATGATTGGGACTCCGCCAGCGATAGCTGGTCCACAGCTCACCAAGAGAGCCGGGAGCTACTGCCACTGTCCTCACCACAAGGTCTCAGCTGCGCGTAACCAGCAGGGCCGGTCGAGATTATTGTGGCGATAATCTTGTGGAGACTCTGAAGCCCAGAGATGGCAAGCAGCTTGTCCAAGGTCACACAGCCCATTGGTACAAAGCTCGAGCTGGAACCCAGGGCTTTTGCCCCCCAGTACAGCTGCCACATGCTGTCCTGTTTTGTATGGGTTACTTCATTTCGTCCTCTGGACAACCCTATGAAGTTCATACTTTCCTTACCTCTGCTTCGCAGATGAGGAAACTAAGGCACAATGAGTTTAAGTGACTTGTCACAGTCTTAGGCCCGTGGGTGGAGGAGCCGAGGTTTGAACCCCAGGAGGTCTGGGCTCATGCTTTCAACCACCTTCTGTGCTGCCTTGTCTCCATGGAAACAAGGCAGCAGGCTGTGTTCCTCCACCCACCTAGGGCTGGAAAAAGGTTGTTCAAGCTCTGGAGGATGGTGGAGGATTCTGCCAAGCCATATTTCACCCCCTCCCGTACACTTAGGGAGACCTGGGACCCACTACTGATCCAGCCCCTCCTGCATCTGTGGCTTGGGGAGAGCTACCTTCCCTCCTCCCCAGGCCATTTGCTACCGGGGGCCTTTCCAACTCTAATGGACACGCTCTGAGCCTCTAAGGTGGGGATGAGGGTGTGAATCTGGCTTGTCAGATGCACCCTGCCCCTGGCCGTGTCTATACCGTTGAGGCAGAGGAACCCCTGGCCACTGTAGGAGCTGACAGTGGTCACTGGACCAAAGACAAGACGCCTGCTCTTTAGGCCTGTGGGAGAAGGTAGACAGAGCAGGAGGCTGGGCGGGATGCCATCCACGCCCCCTCTCACTTCCACAGGGACCAGCATAGGAGGGCAATGGTGTGGGAGCAAGACGCACAGGCTCACACGTACCTCACACATGCACTCACGCACGGTCACACCCCCCCAAAGGGGTGCAGATATGCACATGGTATGTCCACACCGTGTTCTTACGCAAATACGCACATGGATATAATCACACATCCGCACACTCGTGCACACATATGCATGCCCTCAGACACCTACATATCCACGCACGGGGCATACCGCAGTACACCCTTCCACACACACACACACACACACACACACACCCCTCACTCGGGCGTGCCTACCTTTCACATGTGGACATATGTATCAGAATGCACACAGAGCTACAGTCCCACCTGGAAACATCCAAGCACACATATTCCCTTCCTTACATACAGGTTAAAAGCATGTTCTTTTCTCCATTTTCTTTTGCTCACATACCTACACTTTAAAATCTCTCCCACACGCACACATTCTCTCCTACAGGCATATCCACTCTTGCACACCCACTGTCACACACCTACGTATAGACTGAACCACTTTCTGTCCTCCTTCCTCTTCCCCATCTCTTTCTCTTTCATACCCACCCACACAGTAATTCTAGCTTCTCTCCTCCCTCCCTCTCTCTCTCTCACCCACACAGTTTGTTTCCTGGTTCCCCACAGGCTGGGCTATAGCCACTTTTCTAGCACATGTACTCATCAGGCAGGCAGTAGCTTACCTGGTGCCAATCCCCAGGACCCCCTCCATGTGTCCCACCTCCACTTGTGACAGCCCCAGCGCAAGATCCGCACAGGGCCAGAGGGATTCTCTGCAGACCCTGAGGCCCACCAGAGGGATGGGAGCAGCCAGGGAGGGTTTGCCCCCCTGTCACCTGACCTCCTGCACGCTGAGCCCACCCGCTGGGGACAGGGGATGTCCCAAACACAGGCCACCTGCAGCTCTGGGTTTCACAGGCCCTTCGCTGGGGTGGGCTCACATCAGCACACTTCTAGCTTCCTCTAGCAGAAATCTAAACACAGAACCTTGATATGAAAGACAAATGAAAGTGGAACCACCCTTCACCCTGGTTGAAGGGGTGGGGTACTTGGAACCCAGGGAAACTTTGGTGAAAACCCAGGCCAACGCTTTTCCAAGTGTAGTTTTTTTTTCAAAATTGGTGGGAGTGTGAAAGGTGCTGTTATCAGTACTGTTTCCAAGCCCACTGGCTCCTTACCACTGGGAGGGTGTGTTAGAATGTGGGCGTCTCGACTGGTACCAGCATCCCCACTTGACTCTGAGGCACACTGACCACTGCCATGGGGCTCTGCTAGCTCAATCTGAATGGCATTTAGTTCAATGAAAAGATGGGGAACTGAAACCCAGGAGCCACACAGCCTCCCTGCCCTGGCTGCTCCTGACCCACCCGTTAAGCCCGGGGATGGCCCCAGGCCAGCGGGGAGGTGGCAAGCTTCCTCGGTCCCCATCTGTCTGAGTCCTGTCAAGGTAGACAGTTATGCTAGTCACCAGGGCTGAGAAGGGGGAGGGAAGATGGGCCTGAGGGGTACCGCATCTGGGTCAGAAAGGAAAGGGGCTGGGGAGGTGGGGATGGTATCAGTTCTGGGGACAGAATCACAAAGACACATTTAAGACAGGGGTGGTTGGTGGGAATTGAGAAAAGATGGGGAGACAGGAAGAACTGGGTGAAATGAAAGCAGAGGATTTTAGGGACTGACCTGGAGATACAAAAAAGGAGGAGGAAACAGAGAGGCACAACGAGGTAGCAGAGTGCGGCACAAGGGAAGAAAGCGGGAGAAAAGGGGGACCGCCGGGATCCCCGGGCCGAGCCCGCAGGGAAGGGAGTCGCCCCTCGGGCGGGGGGGGGCGGGGAGCTGGGCGGGGCGGCGGGCGGGGCGGCGCTAGGGCCCCGGGGAGCGGGCGGCAGGAGGGCGGCTGGTCCTCCCGCCCGCCCAGCCCTCCCGGCTCCCGGCTCCGGGTCCCCGAGCAGCCCGCTAGGAGGTGGTGGCGGCGGCGGCGGCGGCGGCGACGCGGAGGGGGCGCCCGGGGCGGAGCGGGGACGGCGGGGGTCTCGGGGCGGGGCGCACTGACGGACGCGGCCAGGTGCGCGGAGGCGGCGGCGCCGGTGAGCTCGGGGACCGCGCGCGGCGGCGGGAGGTGAGTGAGGGGCGCTGGCGGGGCAGGGGTGCCGGCGCCCGGCGAGCCTCGCCCCTTCCCACCTGTGCTGTTCCCCGCGCCGCCCAGGTGGAGGTGGTACATCTGGGCTCCGGTCCCCGCGCACAGGGTGACCTTGGCCGAGTCGCTGCTACACTGTGGACCTCAGTTTCCCCATCTGTACGGTGGCGGGGGGGACGGGGGGAAGTGCTGGGGAAAGCTGGAATCTCTCGAGCAGCCCCGGAGCGGGAGGACGCCCCGACGCGGGGAAGCTACTTCCCGGGGCTGCGCGGGGGGTCCGGCGCTCGAGCCCCAACCCGCGAGCGCCTCGGGGGGCCGGGGCAGCCCGGGCTGACGGGTGGGCACCCGCCGGAGGGGTCTGCGGGCCGCTAGCCGGCTCCGGGAAAGGCGGGCTGGGCTCGCGCCGGGGTGACCAACATGGGCGCCCGTGGGGCAGCAGAACGGCGTGTGCTGGCCTCGCGTCCCCCTTCCCGCGGGCGGGGCGGCGGCGCCGGGCTCTGGCGGCGCGGGCGACGCATGCGGGACGCAGAACCTTCCGACCGCGGGGAGCAGCGGCCGAGCCCCCTGGGCAGATCGAGGCCCTTCCTGAGCGCCTAGGGGCAGAGGAGGAACTGTCCTAAGGGCTCTACAGCAGAGTCGCACAACACCCTGACCGCTACCCCGTTTGCAAGGTGAGAGCCATGGAGGTGAAGTGAGGGGAGGGTGGGGCTCCTTCCGAAGCCCTACATTGCGGAATCAGGGGCTCCAAGCAACCCCTGACAAGACCTCTCTGAGGACTCTGGGGCAAGGGTCTCCCTTTCTCCCTACCGCCACCCCCAAGTTATGGGCTTACTCTGGATTGGGACAGGGACCCCCTGAGTTCCCGGTCTCGGTTGTCTACAAGGAACAAGAGTGAGCAGGGAAGCACCAGACACCCCAGTCCCCACCCTATCCTGAGTGACAAGTGACACTGGAATAAACCAACTTGCTGTGTGATCTGGACGCAAGCCCTGTCCTTGCTGGCTTCCAGTGACAGAGTGGGCAGAGGACCCCCGAGGGGACAACTGCATTGGAGACAGCAGGGACTGGGTGGGTGAAGGGGGCAGTCTGAGGGTGCCCCGCCCCTGTCATGATGCAAGGCCTAGGATGAGAGCAGATGCTGATCAGAGAGACTAGGGTATGCTGGGGTAAGAGACTGGAAGTCTTGCTGGTGCCCACCAGCCTGTCACCACCCCCATGCCTGCCCCCCCACTCCTGTGCTGGGGGGCAGAGCCACAAACAAACCTCGGTATTACCTCAGGCAGTGGGATGGGACTCCTTGAGGGAGTTGAAAATACCCTTTGGAGTGGGGTCCCCTCCTTCTGTCTCTATATGAGATCTTGGTTTGGCTCTTCCTCCTCTCTGGTCCTCAGTTTCCCCATCTGTACAACAAGGGGAATGGACTAGAATCACTCTAGTTTGATATTCAGAGAACTTCCGAAAGGCAAGGTTTGTGCTGCCGTGCTGCCCCAGCTCCCACTTTTTTCAGGGTGGCCCCCACTTTGCAAGCCGTGGGCTAGCTCCCCCCATCTCCCAAGCTAGCACCTAAATTAAGCTGTGGTTGGAATCAGCACTTATGGTTAAAAATAAGACCTTTAACCCCTTCCCTCTCTTGTTGGCTGTTGCCCTTCCCCTAAGGTGAAAAAAAGGACAAAACCCTGTGGCATTCAGGTGCCCGCTCCCTAGCTGATCCCCAGCTTCTTTGGTCAGCATTTTATCTACTCTCCCCATTCTAGAGTCAGGGAGACTGAGGCTGGGGAGGGGATGAGCTCTGCCCCGGGTAGTTCTGTGAGTAGAAGGCAGCAGAGCCCCCCTCCTTAGGACAGAGCAGTTCCTTGATAAGGGAGGGGGCCTAGTGACAGAGGAGCATCTGGAGAGATGGGAGAAGCACAGGAGGAACAGTCTCTATGTGTCCTTTTCCCCCTATCTCCATGGTTGACACATGTCACCCTGAGTCTAGGAGTCCCTCCACCTGCCGCGCTGCTGTCCCATGGGCCTGGCCTGGGAGGCACCTTTTCCTTCAGGGCAGCTCCCAGGCTTCCAGACATGAGCTCATCAGAGCTGCTGATGCCAGGAAGGGAGGGACCGAGGTCGGGAAGCAGGCAGGGCTGCCCAGCTCGGGGCACTGCAGGCCCCCAGGGAAGTGGAAGGGCGCCTCCATTGTGGAGGGTTTGTAGGCTCTGGCCCCCACTGTTGTGTGGAGGCAGGGACAAGCTTGGCCAGCAGAGGGTCAACGGGGGTGGGGATGAGGATGGCCAAGTGCCCTCAGCTGCAGGGCAGGGGCCTGGGTGTTAAGCTGATCTCTGCTGCTTGCTTGCTGTGTGACCTTGGGTGAATCCCTTGCTCTTTATGGACCTCAGTGTCCCTGGCTAGCTACAGGATGAGGTGGGTCCTTAGGCACTAGGGTTACAGTAATGAACAAGAGAGATGGGTCCCTGTCCTCAAGGAGCTTGCATTTTGATTGGAGAAATAGACAAGAAAAAGGATGGCAAAGAAAAACACAAGATATTTTCAGATAGAATATATATATATGCCATGCTGCTAAGATGGAGAACAATTTGGAGGGGATACTTTGTGTTGGTGGTTAGGGAAGGCCTCTCTTACTCCATTGGAGTGGAGACCTGAATATTATTTGGAAGAGTGGTCATGGCTGGCTTCAGGGAGGAGGCATGTCCAGGACCTGGGTCTAGAAGAATGGGAGGGATTTGGTTGGGAGGAAGGGTATTTCAGAGGACAATAAATGGTTTAAACTGGGAGCTGGGGTGGGGGTACGGTTGGGGGCGGCCATTGGCTATAGATTATGAAAATGCCTTCATCCCTCGTGGCTTCAGGCTGCAGACCCAAAGGAGCCCCAGGCCTGTGATCTGGTCAGAGGAGTGGCTGGGCTCTGCTGAGTTAGGCCTGCGTGTATGTGTGTGAGCTCATAGTCCTTTGTGAACTGTCCCTGGACACTGGGGCTCAGTCTCTACCTAGTGTGGCCAGAGGAGGAATCAGTGTGGGGACAGTCTCCAGGCCCTGTAATTCCAGAGGCTTACAAAAGCCCTCTCTCTCCAGAATGAAATCTTTACCAACTGGCCACTGCCTGAAATTCCACCATCCTAGCTTCATCTTTTCCACTTGGTGAGGCAGGATAGTATGGGATTGTGGCAACCCTCTACTCCCCTGCTCAGCCTCCCAGGCCCACTGCAGGTGAAGCAAAGTTCAGTCTACTCCTGTGTGACCAGCTTCCTGCATGGCTAACCCGCAGATTCTGTGGCTGGACCCCTGGGTCCTCCTCCTGGCTAGCTGGGAGATCTGAAGCATATTATATAACCTCTCTGGGCTTGCGTTTCCTCATCTATAAATAGAAATAATAATAAACCCTATCTTTACTGTTGTTTTGAAGTTAAATGATGATAAATGCTAAAAAAGATAATTCTTACTTCTTAAATAGTATTGTCGTGTTTTGATCTGTTAAAATAGCAAGGCTTTGAGGAGATGGACCCTAGCTCAAGACTCACATCTTGAGCTTTTTGATGTTTGGCCAGGAACAGGTTTTGATGGCGGGAGGATGGGCACAGCGCAGTGGGAAAGGGCCTGGACTGCACTTCAGGAACAAATACTTGAACCTCTAGTCTTAGCTAACTGGCTGGTGGTCTGGGACAAATCATTTGTTTCCTCTGGGGCTCAGGCTTCGGTTCTGAGCTGCAATGAAATGGGGTAGGAAGGATGTGAGAGGATCATGGGAGTGAAAGATCTCAGCGGACACCAAAAACTTGGGGCCAGCTAGGAAGGGGCAGGCTAGATGAGCCCCACGGACAAGAGAGTAGGCTGACCTGAGACTCACACATCTAATCTTCTGGAATAAAATCTCTTGGAGACTAAGAGTGTTCGAGAGATAAAAACCAAAGTTCTTGAAAAAAAGTTAATATTTATGGTTACTTACTATGTGCCAAGGGTATCCTAGGTTCTTTACATGTCAACAACTCCATGAAGTAAGTGCTGTTTTATCAACATTTTACAGATGGGAAACTCCGGCACAGAGAGGTTAAGTGAGCTTCCCCAAGGTCACACAGCTGGTAAGTGGCTAGATTCAAACCCAGGCAGTTTGGCTCCAGAGCCTGTGAGCTTAACTTCTGCACAATCTCTTCTACTTTAGATGGTGTGCCAGAAGCTCAGAGAGGCCAGGCCACCTGCTTAAGAACACACAGCATTCCTCTTTGATCTTCTTCACCTTTATCCCTCAGGTCTTGGAAAGAGGAACCTGAGGTCTGGAGTCTGGGGTTCTGAGGTTGGCCCCTGAGCCAGCTCAGCCTTTTTTCTCCCTACCGCCCTCCTCCCCTGGGAGTAGGTCAGGGAGGATCAAGCGTACCCTGGGAGGGCTGTGGGCACGGAGGCCCTGCCAGGGCCTGGCGAGTGGTATCATTAGTGTCATAGAGCTTGAGCGGATCCAAGAGCTTGGGTTGTAATGAACTCCTATGGAGTCTGGCATGCCTCCCCTCACTGTACAGATGGGGGAAACTGAGGTCAGAGGGTCCAGGGACCAGCCCAAGGTCACACAGGTAGGAGGTGCTCTTTCTCCCCAGCCCTCCTGCCCTGCCTTCTGGGATGCTTAGTACTTGTGGGCTCCATGAGGCAATGGGACTTGGGGACACTCCCCCTGATCCCCAAGGTGGCCCTGGTCTCAGCCAGGACATGATTCCTGATATGGGGCCCTTTGGGAGGGTACATGGAGTTGGGGGGAGGGCGCTGATAAAAAATAGACTGTCACGCGCATGGGGAACAAGTATGCCACCACCCAGCGGGCTCCAGTTGGCTCCCCCAGGCCCTGCTGCCCAGCCCCACTCAGGGCTCCCGCTGGGGGCTCCGCCCACCCCACCCTGGCACTGGGCCTGAGGCTGAATGCTCTCCCTCCCCCACCCCTGCCCAGCCGCCAGGCAGATGGCGCTCTCACTGAGCCTGGGTGGGCCCGAAGCTCAGCCGTAGGCTTTAAGCTGTGCCGGTGGGAGCTGGTGTCAGCACACGCTGGCTGTGTGATCTTGAGTGAGGCTCTTTCCCTCTCTGGGCCTCAAACACACCAGAGTAATGCTACCGGTGAAAGCTCTTGACTGCTTCCAAAGTCTTTGCCAGATTCCATGGCTCCTTTTAACCCAGCGGCCCGCGCTGGAGACCCACCTCAGAGCGCGATGTGCCCTGCAAAACCCACTCAGCTGGAGGGTAGCGGAGCAGAGGACTGGACCCAGAGAATCTTGCAAACCCCAGTCCCGTACAACTTCTTCAGGGTGAGCAGGGCCAGAAACCACGGAGGTAGGAGGCTTTGCAGTATTGATGTGAGCCGTGTTTTTATCCATTTATTCCTTCATTCAGTCGACAAAGGTTTACTGAGCCCCAGCCATGGCCTACGCACAGAGGCAGGGACAGAACAGAGGAATGACAGCCAAGGTCCCTGCCCTTCAGGACTGCTTACTGTCGTCAGTCAGGGCAGACTGACGCTTAGAAAAATATGATGGAATTACAGATCTAATGAGAGTTTGGAGGAGAGGCAGAGGAATGTGACCTCCGAGGGCAGGCAGCCCTCCCTGAGACCCAGAAACAGACCTGAAGGGTGAGAAGTGTGGTCAGAAAGGGACAACCCAGGGGGTAAGGAAGAAAGCATTCTAGGCTTTCTAAGCAGCAGCTGATGCCAAGGCCCTGGGGTTAGGAGGTGCTTGGGCCCTGTCTGAGCGCTTGAAAGAGGGCCAGCAAGGCTGGAGGGTAGGGCGGTGAGGCACCGTGGTGGGGGAGGGGGGGCTGCAGCGGGGAAACTCGGGCAGTGGGGCTGGTCACGCAAGGCCTGGAGCTTGCGAAGGGGTTTGAGATCCATCCTGGGAAGGAGGAGTGGCTCCCAGGGCTGGTCTGGGAGGCGGTCTTGCCTTCCTCTCTTCTTTCCCTTGGATCTGCACCCTGATAGAGCTGCCACGGGGTCCTTCCGCACTCCCCCACAGCCTCCTTACCCAACGTCCGGATCTTTGTTTGCAGCTTAATGGCCACTTGATGCACCCCACCTTCCAGGAGGTTCTGGTGGTCCATCAGGCCTCAAATGCAGGCTGGTGAGGGCATGTTCTTAGCTACTCACTCGGTTGAGTGCCTCTGTTCAGGATAATTCTTACTTCCTTTTATTCCTGTGAGAGCCTGTGGACCCAAGGAGGTTTGGCCTGTGGCTGAATGAAGGCCTGCCCCAGGACTGCCTACCACTGCCTGTCACTGCCACCTGTCCCCTGCCCCACACCAAGCAGCACCATTCAACTCCAAAGCCCCTTAGGGCCAAACCCTAGGAGGAGTCGGGGGGCCTGTATTCTGAGCCCAGGTCCGCTGTGTGCTCTTGGGCACATCCCTTCTCCTCTCTGGGCCTCAGCCTCTCCATCTGTCTTGTAGGGCAATACTCTAGTTTTCTGTGCTCAGTGTCTGGCCCATGGACACACTATCAGTATCCCCTGGAAGCTTCTTAGAAAGGCAGACTCTCAGGCCTCACCCTCCACCTCCTGCATCTGAATCTGCATTTTAACAACATCCCCGAACAATTACATTACGTGTCCGTTAGAGTTGGAGAGGCCCTGTTCTAGGTCGGCCACTTTTAAACTTAAACATTTTTTTAAATTAAAAGCTTTAGAATCTTCCTCTCTCTCTGAAGTTTTACATACGAAACGCATAAGAGGGGAACCACCCACTCTATATTTATTCATCGCATGAATAGGGAGAGGGAGGAGTGTGGAGGGGTGGTTGAGGCCTGGGCGTATTAGGATGGGCATCGGAAGGGAGGAGGAAAAGATAACAGGAAGAGGGTGGGGGTGGTGCCGCATCTTCTCAGGCTTCTTCCTTTTCCCTGGAGAGCTCCTGGCAGGTGCCTCGAAAAGCATTTTCAGCTCTGACATCCAGGGTCCTTTGTCTCACGGGTTTGGAAAGATGGGCTTGGAAGGAAGGCACTTGACCGTCCACAGCCTAGCAACCTCGTTCCCTGCTTGTTCCCATCTTGGTGTCCTGTTCTCTTCCCTGTGGAATTCCTGCAAGGGTAGCCAGGGCTATTCTCAGCGCGACAGAAGAGTGAGGAGAGAACATGCTGGTGCATTATTTATGGCTCTGAGTCAACAGGATTACACTCAAAGCTCCAAGAGCACCACCCTCCCTGGATGGCCGTCATTGTCACTGCCCTGGCAGATGGGGGGGGCACTTCCCATTACCCATAACCCATCCCTTCTGGCCCTGACCATTCCTGCTCAGAGCCTCCAGCCTCCAAGCTGGGAAATGGGTCATGAAATAGAATGGTACGCTAGGACTAGGACAGAGTTGCTTTGGAGATATCGTTTCATTTCTGCGTTCATTCAGCACATATTTATTGAGCACATATTACACGCGGTAGGTGTGGGTACACAGGTGAATGAGACAGAATCCCTGCCTTCCAGAATCTCCCACTTGAGCCTGTGAGTTCATGGTGCTGTGTCCTCGCAGGAGCATCCATGCCAGGCCTGATGCTGGGTGCTTTGCACATCTGAGACCTAGTCCTCACAATCACCCTGCAGAGTAGGGATCACCCTTTACAAAGCGGGGAGCTGGGCATAGCACTTATAAGACACGCTCAAGGTAGTGATCTGCTCAGCTGGCGTTTGAATTCAGGTTGACTGGAACAAAGGATCACTTTGGATCAAATGGTAGCATGAAATGTTAGGAATTTGGGGAGCCCCTGCACTGCCCAGTGAGAGGGATATTATGGCTAGCAGGAACTTAACTGTTTGTGGTTGTCCTGTTCTCAGTGAACCCTGAGTTACTGGAGAAGTCATGTGTGTCCAGAGTTTTTGTAAGCCTACAGGGGAAGGACAGGTACTCTGTGGGCCAGAAGTCAGAGCCATTGGGGGTGAGGTGACAAGGCCCCGGGGTGGCACCTCCCATGAAGCTGAGCCGAGGTCTCTGGCTGCATCCTGGGAGATCCTGGCCAGGCTCCTTGGTCTCTCTCTGCTTCGGTCGTTTAGTCAGTAATCTAGTGTAGCAACCCCTGCCCTGCTTCTCTCTCTGATGGATGCGAAGGTGCTGGTAAGACTATAAAAGTATGCATACCAAGGGATGGCATACTACGTAAATAAATATATTTTCTTAAGTGTATTTTTTGTTAACATTATGGGGTCTTACTATGTACCACACTATGTTCCAGCATTTTCCCATACGTTAATTCACTTATAAACACATTAATAAAAGCATGCGCTCTAAAGCCCAGTGGGTCCCCAACTTGGCAGTGCTCCAGAACCCCTCAGGGGGGACTGTTAAGGTGGGTAATCTGTGGTCCGGGGCTGGGGTGGAGCCCAGGAATGTGCATTTGGGACACACTTCCTGAGGGATCCTAGAGCACCTGCAGGTTTCTGCTCTGGGCCAGAGAGGGGATGGGACTTGCTCGAGGCCTCACGATGAGTTGGGGACCAGACTGAAACTAAAAGCCAGACCTCCTGCTCCCCGTCTGGCCGTTTGCTCCTACTCATCAGCTGCTCCACACTGCCTCTCCACGCAGCAACCTGAAGGGATGAAGCCAGGGACGAGGATCATGACATGCAGTGATGCTGGTGGCAGCTGGTTAACATTTACAGTGCTGCGCAAGGCATTTCACACGGCTTTTCCATTTAATCACAGTATGGGTAGAAAAGGGGACATTCTCCACAAGGACAAAACGCACTGGCACATTTGAGTATCAGGCGGTAGATTTTTACGTATCCCTGGAAAGAGGAAACCATGACCGAGGGGCAGAGAGGCTGGAGAGGCGAATTTGGAGTCACGCCCGCAGCGCACTTAACATTCTACAGTAGCATGTGCCCTCCAGGCAAGGGCTGTGTGGTCGCTTAGTTCCCTGCAGACGGGGCAGGCCGGCGGGCGAGAAATGCACCTGCCACGGGGTGTATGCCGGCTGCATGCGCGCCTGGGCCGGTCGGCCCCCGAGGACCTGTGCGTCTCGCTTGCGTACGTGCACGTGCTCAGGGCACACACATTCGCGTGTAGGCTCTGCCCCTCTGTGGGTGTGCAGGCCAGCCTCCGTGTAGTGCAGGTGTGAAGCAAGCAGCACCTTCGTGTGTTGGTGTGCGCGCAGAGGAGGAGGTGCGGCTGCGGGCGAGGCTCTGGGCAGCACTGAGAAGCTACTGAGAATGTGTGTGTTGCAGGGTGTGTGTGCGTGTGCACGTGTGGGTGTGCGCGCGCGCATGGCTGTGATGCAGGGGGATCCCTGAGATCCAGAAGGGCAGCAGGAGAAGGGCCGTTAGAGAACTCGGTTTCTTCATCCGTGCCCCACCTCCACCTTATGTGCACCATCCTCAGACGGGCCAGGTGCGAGCCTGCCTCAGGACCTTAACACCAGCTCTTCCCTCTGCCTGGTCTCTCTTTTCCTGGACATGCACAGGCCTCACTCCCTCACCTGCTTCGCTTCTTTACTCAGGCGTGACTTCTTCGGGACTTTGATTACCGTATTTACTTTGCAGACCCCCCGCCCCCACCCCATGCAGTCAGTATAAGTCTTGTCCCTGCTTTATCTCTTTCTTTAACATTTGTCTTCTGACTTACTGGTGTCATCACTCATATATTTATTATCTTGCTCCCCTACTAGAATGCAAGCAGGGATCTTTGTTACTCTTCATGGCTGTGAACAGTGCCTGGCCCTTAGTTGGGGTGCAATAAATATCGGGTGAATGAATGAGTCCATGCACCACCTATATTTCCTTATTTCCTTTAAAGCGTTTAACTTTCATTACTGAAATATCTACTTTTCCCTAAGCAGTAATATGCCCTTCACAGGTTTGATGTGTTCATTATACTCCTTTGCCACTACACATGTGAAACTTACCTATTACAATTTCAGGTCTCAGGGTCCCACTTAAATCCTTTGGCTTCCACTAGAGGTGTGCGGGCACCATACTCTAGGAATCACTGTTCCAGTCCAATCCCTTCTTTCAACACATGGACAAATAAGCCCAAATAGGGTCAGGAACTAGTCCAATGTCTCACCCAAACTGTGACAGGACAGATACTGGGGCCAAATCTCCTGGCCTCTAGTCTTCTGTTCTTTTGCAATGTGAGGGACAAGGGGCGGGCGGGGCTGGGTGGTCCTGCTGGAGGGGAGCCAGATAGGCCTGGTCCCTGGGGGCATGGCAGGGTCGGCAGCCTCCAGAATGCCCCAGGCCGCGGTACCCTGTAGGGCGGTGAGCCGAGAGGTGGGAGCCAGCCTTGGCAGCATCTTGCCTCCTAGCACTCTTGGACCAGAGGGGCCTGGGTACTCACATCTAGCAAGGGGCAGACCTGGGATTCAAACCTGGTTCTCTCTGCTGCAGCACGTTGGCTAGAGACTGACGCTGGGGTGCCCTTGCAGAGAGGATGCTGGGGGAGGGGGGGTCTGAGTGAGGGGAAGTTGGGCTGTGCCTGACTGAGCACAAGAGCGAGACCGGACCCAGAGAGGGCCACAGAAGGGAGGAAGAGAGACAGACAGAGCCTGAGCCCCGCAGAGTTATGCAGAGGTGGGTTTGTGCAAACGGCTGAGTTAAGTCCCCCTCAGGCGTGCACAGTACTTTATACTGTAGGAACCATTTCCGCATCTCATTTACGCAGCGGTGACTCTGCAAAGCAGGTATTATCCTCCCTGTTTTGCTGATAAGGAAGGCGAGACCCGGAGAGGTGAGTGATTTACTAAAGGTAGCCCGCAAGTGGTACAGGACGCCTGGCTGAACAGGGCATGGGAGGAGAACAGGCGGCGCCTCGGGCTGGACTTGGTCGAGGAAGGCTTTCTGGGAAGGGTAGGTGGGCTGAACGGATGTGCGAGTGAGAGGCAGGAGCGGAGACCGCATACCACTAACTGGCCAAATAACCTTGGCAAAACCCAAAAACCCTCCTGAGCCTGTTTTCTCATCTGTCAAGTGGGAATAACGGCACCCCCAGGCCACAGCTTGCAAAGAGAAAATGAAACAACATAATAACATAATGATAATACTTAAACCGAATGCCTGGAACTTAAGAAGTTCCCGGTAAACAGCAGCTTAAGTGATAGAAGTGAAGTGTGTCCCGCCCTGACACGTTTGCCCTCCGAAGTCATCCCCCCTGACCAAGGGATTCCCAGAGCCTTCTTGGGCAGATGTGAGCAAGCCTGAGACCTGAGAGAGTTGGCATGGCCCAGGGAGCCTCCAGGGACAGGCAGCCTCCCGGGGACAGGCAGCCTCCTGAGGACCAGCAGCCTCCAGGGGACAGCAGCCTCCAGGGTCAGGCAGCCTCCAGAGTCCGGCAGCCTCCAGGGGACCGGCAGCCTCCAGGGTGAGCCAGCCTCCAGGGGACAGCCTCCAGGGGACCGGCAGCCTCCAGGGACAGGCAGCCTCCAGGGTCAGGCAACCTCGGGGACAGGCAGCCTCCAGGGTCAGGCAGCCTCCAGAGACAGGCAGCCTCCAGGGACAGGCAGCCTCCAGGGTCAGGCAGCCTCCCAGGGACAGGCAGCCTCCAGGGTCAGGCAGCCTCTAGGGTCAGGCAGCCTCCAGGGACAGGCAGTTGTCCCCCAGGGCCAGGGACTCTGCGGGCGCTCAGGCTGCCTGCGCTGTTTACCCCGGGCCCGCCAGGACTCCGCCGGCCGTCATTATCATTCCTCCTGCGTTCTTTCTCCGGGGCTATTTATTTTTCTGTGAGGAAGGAATGTGGAGAATTTACCACAGGGCGCTGGCCTTCACTTTCGCTGCAGCGGCCTCTTCTGTAAGAGGGAAGCGGCCCAGACAGATGGCTGAGGAGGCCGAGCGGAGGCGGAGGAGGGTCCCGGCCGAGTGCGCGGCCCAGTCGGGGACGGTGGGGCGGTTATGTAACCCACCCGGAGGCCCCGGGCCGGTACCACGGTGCCACTGGTCCCGGGGCACGTGCCACGTAATGTACACAGCTCCGGTGGCACCCTCCCTGGAACACCCCACTCACCCTCAGACTCGGGGCCAGCCCAAGGGCTGTGTTCTCAGAGGTGCCTTCCTCTCCAGCTGGTCTTGATTTGGGGTAGGGGCGGTGGAGGGGAATGGGGTGAGGATTGCCTTGAGCCTTCCGGCCTCTGCTGGGCTGGCCCTGTTGCTTGGAATGCCTCCACAGCTCCATCTTTCAAGACCTAGCGCATATGCCACCCCCTCCAGGAAGCCTTCCGGGATTCCTTTATCCTAATTAATCTCTCTTTTAGGCCCTTTATTCTCTCGGTGCTTAATGGAATATTCTGCCTCTTAGGTCTAACACTGTGATTTGAGGTTTCATCTCCCTCTTCACCCACAGACCCATGTTGCTCCCTCCCTTCTTCCTTCTCCCCACTTCTAGGAAGTATCCTCTAGATCTCTGATCTAGAATCTAGATGAATCTGAGATCTAGAGGTACCTAGAAGTTGTCTCCCAGGACGAATGGTGGGGCAAAGCGTGAAGGTGGATTTGGATTGTAGGAGGGCTCATCCTTCAGTCATTAATTTCCTCCCCACTTACTGAGCGAGTGCCGGCCTCTGCTGAGTGTGGGGGCATTTAGAGAGCATGGAGACCTGCTCTGGCCCCACGTTGCCTCAGGGCCAAGAGAAAGGGCTGCATCTTTGTGGAGGGCCCAGCGTGCCAGGCCCTGGGCTGGGTGCTGAAGCCCGAGCCCCAGAGACGGACTAGGCCCATCTACACCCCCTGGCAGCGGCAGTTTAGGGGAAGCCATCTCTCCCCACGCTGGCTCCCCACCTTTTGTCTCCTGGATGAAACATTCTGTCTGGAAGGGCAGGGTGTGGCAGTCCTTTCTGTACTCCCGAGGCTCCCAGGGCTGGGGTGATGGAGGCTGGTGCAACAGGAGAGGACTTGGCTGGCAGGCCTGGCTTACCAGGGCTGGACTGGGAAGTGGAGGCCCAAGTCTGAGTGTGGTTCTCTGTGAACCAGTCCTTTCCAGTTTGCTGTGCACCTGGGGCAGAGCCTGCCTCTCTCTGGGTCACCACGTTCAAGTCCCTGAAAATCTAATTGTAGATTAGTGTTTAGGCCAGCAGAGCAGGCAGGAGAGAGGTGGTGGCTCCTGGTCCTTGGCAGAGAAGGCCCCTACAGCAGAGGCCCAGCGAGGAGCAGGGCTTGTGGCCTAAAGGGATGCTGCCAGCTAAGGCCCATGCTGACTTGAGAGCCCTCTTCTTAGGTTCCCCCCAACCCACCCACCTGCCTGATCCTAACCCACTTCCAGCAGAGAGACCAGGAGTTGGGCCAGGCCCGCTTCCCCTCAGGCCTTGGCTCCTAAACTTTCTCAACCCATTGTTTCCTCTGACCCCCTTCTGCTCTGAGGCCCCGGGGCCAGCTTGAGCAGGGGTGGAGCACTGATCTCAGGAGTCTGGATGGATTGATGAGGGCTTCCTGGAAGAAGTGGCAGTTGGGCTGGGCCTGGAACAGTGGTTGGGGAAAATGAGCTCTTCAGAAGGAGGGGGCCCAGGCTTGGAATCAGACTCCCAGCTCCAACTCTGCTCTGCCTGCCCCTTGCTGGCTGTGAGACCTGGGGTGAGCTCTCTAATTCTGTGGGTCTCTTTTCCCTCAACACAGGCCAGGGAGCCTCCCTTATGAGTTACTGTGAGGTTTCAATGAGAAAATACATGCTCACCCCTTTGCTTAGCAGCAGCTGGTGCTCCTCACATGTTGGCTATTGTCATCCTCATTGACTTCATTGTTATTCTGCAAGCACGCGTGGAAGGTGTTGGGGATAGGGGAGAATACAGAAAGGAAGCCTTTGAGGCCCCTGCCCTGGCAGGGGCGGGGGGGGGGGCTCCTGCCATGTGGGTGGGGGGGAAATAAGACCTAGACCGTGATTGCTGCGAAGCAAGACCTTGGGAGGAGGCAGTGTGGCCCATGGGATGGGCCCTGGACCAGGCGCTGGGCCCCCCTGTTTGAATTCCAGCTCTGCCTCTGTCTAGCTGTGCAGCCTTGGGCAAGTCACTCCACCCCTCTGAGCCCGTGTCTCCTCTAACGTGGATATGAGGGTACTGCTGACCACAAGGGTTGTTATAAGTGAAGCAAGGACCTGGCATGTGGTGAGCACGCCCTGAAGGGTAATTCTCACTCATATGAATAATATGCAAAGCAATGAGGGTATTACGAAGTGGTGCAGATAAAATGCTGGTGAGGCTTTTCGGAGGGAATAGTGGCATTCAAGTTAGGTGGGCAGGCTGGGGTATGCAGAAAGGATGGGAGCCGGGTTCCAGGTGGAGGGGCCAGGGGCAGACCACACGGGGGAGGCGGGAACTCACAGGGGGCGTGTGGGAAGCACGAACCATTGGGTTTTCTCTGGCCGCTGCTGAGGGCACAGAGAGCAGGTCAGCAAGCTCTCAGGCCGGCTGTGGTGTCAGGGGCCCTGAATGCCAGGATGAGGACTAGCTGTTGGATCCTCCACATCCTGGGGAGGCAGGAGAGAGAAGTGAGCGAAGCCAGGCAGAGGAAGATGAATCTGGCAGCATGGGGCGGGTAGATTGGCGGAGGAGAGACTGGGGGCGGAGAGGCCATTTAAAAAAGCTGTTGCAAAATCGGTTTTCCTGATAAAGAGCTGGGCTGAGTCATCTGTGGAGGAGAGAAGTCTCATCCAGCTCCTCCGTTGCCTTCGAAGTGGGATTTTCCTCTCTTTGTCAGCGGGGCAATTGGCTGCCTTTCCCGGAGGCTTTGAAACCGCGGCCGGCTCAGCATCCAGGGGGAAGCTGGGCTGCAGGGAGGACCCAGCTGCAGTGAGTAAGAGGAGAGCGCCGCAGTGCCTTTGTGGTTTGGGGTGTGTGACTTAGGGCATATGGCCTCCCTCTCTGGTCTCAGTTCCCCTCTGGGCATCAAGAGAAGAAGCATGTGATGACTTCTGCCAGCCTGTTAGTGGCAAGGCTGGAGCTAGGTCTGGGGCTCCCCATTTCTGTCCTTACGCATCGCCCATGTCCTGGCAGTCCTCCTCACCTTAGTATGAAGTATTCTCCTGAGAGGAGGGCTGGCAGCCTGCTGAGAGTCAGTCAGGTTGCGCTCCCTGGGCCTTTGGCATGGATGGAGAACTCCCTAGGGAATGGGGGCTGCGTCATTTCCTCCTTGCAGCCGGGAGGATATGGGGCAGGGGGTGGCAAGGCGGCCAGGCCATTACTCAGGCCCAGTTCATCTTCCTGCCCCCAGCCGAGCCAGAGGTTGTGCAGCGGCCAGCCATTGGTTCCTTCCTGACCCTGGCAGGGGGGCAGTTTACCCAGCCTGTTTACCTGTCCCATTGCCAAGACTCCCAGGCGGCCACAATGGGCTGCCTCCAGCCAGTCTCTAGTCCCACCTCTGGCTCCCTGTCCCACTCCACCCTACGTGGGGCCTGGGCACTCCCATTGACGGCAGCCGTGTGAAGAAGCATTTCCTTGAATTCTCTCCCTGTCCTGACCTTCTGCTCTGGCCTCCCTTCCCCTGCCCCACCTCCTTCCTTCAGCTCCTCCGTCCAGACAGGCCTGATGGTCAGCAGACCAGGCAACTGCCTACAGGGGTGATCGGGGTGGGAGAAAGGGCTTATCCTTGCCTAAGCACAACTGGAACTCAGGTATCCTGACTCCTGATACCATGCTCTTTCCACTCCACTGGGCTTTCATCTCCTAGCAGTCATTTCTACCGTAGTAAGAATGAGTTCTATCAGTTCTTCTCCTGAGAGGAAGAAGGGAAAGAATGCATGGGTTGTTCTAGGCAGCTGAGAGGGGAGAGGGCACTGCTGGGGACATGGACCATGAGACAAAGAAACAGGCTGTTCTGCAGAGCCTCGTCCAAGAGCTCTGGAGTTTCTATTGGTGTCCGTCCCTCCAAAGTCTGGGTCTAGAAGGCAAAATGGTTAGGAAATGAGACTCAGCAGCCAGACTTAGAGTTTTGCATCCCAGCTCTGCTACTTGCAAGTTGTATGGCCTTGGACAGGTCTCTCTGAGCTCCCTTTTAATTTGCAAACTGGGGAGAATAATAGTGCTGACCTCTCGGAGTTTGGGGGAAGAACTGAGGGGGCTGACGCGTGTAAAGTGCACAGTGCGGCCCCTGCACGATTGCAGCATCCAATGTAGTCCTCACTCTGCCAGCTGAACTTGGGGCTTCTTGTCTCCCTGCCTGTTTAGGGAGTTACCCCTGTTGGACCCAGGTCTCCTGAGCCCGGGCAGTTCTTCCTTGTGTCTGCCCTCCCCCCTTCCTCTCTTGAATGCCTGTCTTCAGAGCTCCTGATCCATTGTCCAGAGCAGATCTTTCAAGGGCCAGCACCCCGCCCTGAAAAGAGGGGGCATTATGGCTTACACAGGCCCAGGCCCCAGCCATGCAGATGGGGGACTCGGTCGAGGTACCTGTCCCCCCTGGCCCTCAGCCACCTCCTGCTTCTCTGGCATCAGGGAGCACCATCTTGGTCCTGGCTGGCTGGGGCCTGGCCAGGGGCACCAATTCCTGCGTCTGAGGGATGGTGCACAGAACCACCTCCCCTGGTGCCCTGAAGTGTGGGCCTGTGGGTTGCCTGTGGCTGGCCCAGCCCCCCTTCTCTCAGCTTTGTTTGTGCAGGGTGGCAGAAATCGGCTGGATTGCTGGCAGGGTCTTGCCCAAGCCTCCTGCCGGATTCCTTTTCCGTGGAGTCACTGCGGGCTGGGGGTGGGGGCCCAGGAGCTCCCTCGGAGGCAGGGCTCTCTCACCCCTTGGACTTTTCCCCTGCCCTCTTCTTGTCTCAGAACAGCAGTGGGGGGGTGGGGGGAGTTCCAAGCCCAGCTGGGGGTCAGCAGACAGAGTCCTGGCCCAGAGGCCTACTCTGCCACTCTTTCCCTCTCGCAGCCTCCCAGGCCCATTTAGCCCCCGAGGGCCCTTCATGCTCTGACATTTTGAGCATTTTCAAAACCCATGGCCTTTAGAACCAGTCTGGGGATAGGATGGAAGCAGAGAAGCAAGGAGAAAAACAGGCAAGTGCAGGGACATTGGGAGGTCTGGATTATTCAACCCTTGAGGGACCTTCTGAGAGCCTTACACTGTGGGAATGTGTTTCCCAGAAAGCCTGTTGCTCTCCGGAGTCGTGCAGAGCCAGCGGGGAGCCAGCCCCACTACTTTCTGGCTCTGTGACCTTGGGCAACTCACTGTACCTCTCTGAGCCTTGGTTTTCTCATCACTACAAAGTGGATAATAGTTCATGCTCCGTAGTGTTGTTGTGGAAATTAAATAAGACAATATGTTTAATCAATGTTAGCAATTGTGTCATAAGAAACCCTGGTGGGACGACGGACGTGTATCCTGACCACGCCCCAAGGGGATGTGATTTGTGTCTGTGAATCTCTGCAGGGCTCTCAGGTTGGAAAGAAAAAGCTTTTTATCTATGTGTCAGTATACGTGGCAGTAGAGGTTGGGAGTTAATGTAAGGAGTAACTTTATAGCAAAGGAGCGTTCATTAGTGAAAGGCAGCTCTTTAGGGCCGTGAGCTCCCCATCAGTGGGGTGTGTAAACAGAGGCTTGTAACTCAGGGGCGTGGTCTTAGGGACACGGGAATTATGGGGGCAGTCGGACCCAGTGGCAGCCATCCCCGAGACTCTGAGGCTGTGTAGTTGGGGGCAGGAATCCCTGCCTCTCCACGACGCTGGAATCCCCTGCAGGTGTGACCTTAAGAGAGTCACATTCCCCCTCAGGATCCTGATCTTGGGAGTGAATCTCCCTTGCCAGAAGAGGCTCTGACCCCTTCCAGGGACAAGAGTAGGGTCACCACTGAGCAGCTCCTCCCCGGGGAGCATGAGCCCTCTGCGCTGTCCCCTGGGCCTCATGACAATGCATGACCTCATTGCAGCCTCTCAACCCTAACGGCAGTGCTTTTATCACTTCTCCTCAGTTAAGGAAACTGGCTCCGAGAGGTGTGCTGACTTGCCAAGGTCACACAAGCAGCAAACAGCAGAGCCCAGATTCGGGCCAGGAGTCCTGGTTTCTAAGCAGAGCAGAGGAGGCGAGCATTGCATGAGCCCAGCAAACCTCTCAGGTCCCTCCTGTGTGGCTGGCTCGCCCCTACCTGAGACCCCACCCCTGGGCAGCAGCCTGGCCAAACCCACAAATCCTTCATCTTTTACAGGGGGGGGATCCAGGCAGGAGAGGAGCCCTACCAGGAGGGAACAAGTGTCGGGGTGCACGGGGCAGGCTCTTCTGGACAGGTGGGCACAGGTGTATGTGGGTGCGAAGCCAGATCTTGATGGGAGGATGGGAGGAGGAGGTGGGGACCAGAGAGCTTCTGCTATGTGTGGGCATCCCTGCTGACCCTAGTGTGACTCTCTGGGCCTCAGTTTCCTCATCTATACAATGGGGGTGGTGTTCAAATGGCTCCTTTGTAAGGGCCCTTCCAGCTCTGGGAGTCCATGAATTCTGAGCCTCGCTGGCAGGATGCCTGGAAAGACTGTCCCTGGAGACCCATTCAGCATGTCATGGCCAGTGCTAATGAGGGCATGGTAGGAGGGAGGGCAGGGTCAGATTCCTCAAGAACTAATTAGCTTCCCACAGTAGAGAGGGGCGGGGGGAGGATGACAGGGAAGAATTTTCCCAGCCACTGACTGAGCTGTTAGCCATGGACACAGGCTATCTCATCCATCTGTCCACTGGTCCTTTCGTTCATTCGTTGTTCAATAAGCATAAATTGAGCACCAACGGTGTACCAGCTGGGCACCGGGGATATAAAGAGAAGTGGTTGCCTACAGTGAACTTACAGATTAACAGGGGTCTGACACCAGCCTGATCACCGACCTCAGGCCCCAGACTCCACAGCCCTAGACTGAACCCGCCCCCCACCACTGCTTCTGTCTTCCGTACATCCCAAAGGGACCTTCTGGGACAAGTGGGCAACTTGAGCATGGGTTGTGAACCCAGAGAGAACTGGTTTTGGCCCCGGCCTTGCCGCTGTTTGTTGTGTGACTGTGGATGAGTTACTTAAAAGCCTCTGGACCTCATTTTCCACTTCTGTAAAACAGAGACGGCAATGTTTGTCTCCCAGTGTCCTTGTGAGGACAATATCAAGTAATGCAATGTTCTAGGATAGTCGCTGCTGAATTTAGCCCAATGCCTTACTGTCATGATATTAAAATATGAGAATTTAAAAACGATTATTTAAATAAAAGTAAGAAGAAACTCTGCGAGAAGAAACTGGTCGCAGTTGTTACTGATTTGTGGTGGGGGTGCTCAGGGGTGGAGGGACATTTTTCAGTAAATACTTTTTGCTTTTTTAAATTTTTGAATTTTTAGACCATGTGAATGCATTACCTATTCTAAAAAGAGGAAGTGTTACTGTTAGTGTTAGCAAATGATCACACTGTGAGTTTGAAAGTGTAAAGGGCCCTAAGACAGGCACATAGAAAATGTCCTGGGGGTTCATTCATGCCTTCAGTAATGCCTACTGAGTGCCCACTTTATGCCAAGCACACTATTCTAGAGGCCAGGAACAGCAGGATGACCAGGTCAAACAAGGTTATTGCCCCCTTAGAGCTTATATTCTAGGTGGGGTGATTGATGATAAACAAGGAAACGATAATTCCAAATTATGGTGAATGCCATGAAGAAAATAAAACAAAGAGATGGTGGGATAGGAGGGGGGAGGACTTATTACAGAAGAAGATCCCTCCAGAGAGTCCCACATGGCAAGAAGGAACCAATATGAAATGCCACCTGGGAAAAGATCACTCCAACCAGAGAAAAGAGCAAGCGTAAAGGTCCTGGGGCAGGAAAAAAACTTGGCATTTTCAAGGAATTGAAAGGATGCCAGCAGGGCAGAGCCTAGTGAGTGGAGAAGGGTGGTAGGGGATGAGTCAGGGTATAGTGGGCCTCTACTGCTAGGATGAGGTGTGCTTGCTGAGTTTGATAAAGTGCAGTATTGACAACCTTCAGGGGGAAGCCAAATGAGGGGCCAGTTTATCCTGAAAGGGTAATCAGGGGAGGTTTTACATAGGTGGTGGCATTTGAGTTGGGCCATGATTGTTGGGTCAGGGATCTTTATGAGGAGAGGGGATTCCAGGAAACAGTGAGTAAAGATCACATTCCAGAGGAAAAGATCATCGGTAGGAGGGACACGGTGGCCATCTGTCTGTCTCTGTACCCGTGTGGCTCAGCATTCCCATTTGCTAACTGGACCTCTGTCCCTCTCTACAGCCTTGGGCCCGAGCACTAGCCTCACTGAGCGAGATCTGAAAGAGGCGAAGGCCCGGAGTCAGCAGATCGCAGCCCAGCTGACCACCCCTCCCAGCTCCAGCTCCCGCGGCGTCCAGCTCTTCAACAGGCGGCGGCAGAGGGTGAACGAGTTCACCTTGGAGAACCACGGCCGGAGGGGACAGAAGCCCAGCCAGGAGTCCGTCCGAGTGCCCCCTGCCAGCCCCACAGGCTATGCCTCAGGGCTCAGCTTGAGTCCCACCTCACTCCCTGAACCAGGCCCTCCGAGGAACGCCGACAGCCAGAGCCCTGACGTAGGGGTCCCTGCTCACAGCATGGAGGGATGCTCGGAGAAGGCCAACTTGCTGCGGCACCTGGAGAAGGTGGCCAGCGAGGAGGAGGAGGTACCCCTGGTGGTTTATTTGAAGGAGAACGCAGCCCTGCTAACGGCCAACGGACTGCACCTGTCCCAGAACCGAGAAGCCCAGCAGAGCCCGGCAAGCCCGCCGACGGCTGAGGTCCACAGCCCGGCTGCAGATGTCAACAAAAACGTTTCCTCACTCAGTGCCACCCTCATCGTGCCAGCCTCTAACAGCACCCACAGCCTGCCGGCCGCAGACAACAACCAGAACCCCCCGGCACCTGTCACCCCGCAGAGCCTGCCGCTTTCAAACAGCCAGCAGCCCTCGGAGGCACAGCTCCCTCCCAATGGCACGGTGTCAGATTCCAAACCCGGCACCCTGTGTTCCGGCGGGCAGCCCCCGGAGCCGGCTGCGGAGGTGAGATCCAGCACACTCCTAATTGATAAGGTGTCAGCTCCACCTACCACCACCAACACCTTCTCCAAAGAAACGACTCCCCTCTCCAGCTCCGGGACCCCAGCCCCAGATTTCATGTCCAGCTCCCTGCTCATCGATATACAGCCCAGTGCCCCAGCGGTGTCAGCAGAACAAGAGACGTCTGGGTGGGCGGCCACGCCCACGCCCGCCAAGCTATACAGTGAGGTCCACTTCACACTGGCCAAGCCCCCATCAGTGGTCAACAGGACCGCCAGACCCTTCGGGATCCAGGCGCAAGGGAGCACCAGCCAGATGGAGCGGAGCCCCATGGTAGAGAGACGACATCTCGGGGAGAAGGCCCTGGCTCCCCAGCCCTCCAGCATGGCAGACAGGAGCCCTCGGCCACAGAGACACGTGATGTCCCATAGCCCCATGGTGGAAAGGAGGTCTGTGGCACAGCGAAGCCCTGCCTTGGAGAGACGCCCCTTGGGGAACTTCACCCCACCCCCTACCTATGCCGAGACCTTGTCCACGGCCCCCCTGGCTTCCCGGGTTAGGTCTCCCCCGTCCTACTCTGCCCTTTACCCCAGCTCTGACCCCAAGCCTTCTCCTCTGAAGGGCCAGGCAGTTCCTGCCAGCAAGACGGGCATTTTGGAGGAGTCGATGGCCCGCAGGGGCAGCCGGAAATCCATGTTCACCTTCGTGGAGAAGCCCAAGGTGACCCCGAATCCAGACCTGCTGGATCTGGTACAGACGGCCGATGAGAAGCGGAGGCAGAGGGACCAGGGGGAGGCAGGCGTGGAGGACGAGCCCTTCGCGCTGGGGGCCGAGGCCTCCAACTTTCAGCAGGAGTCAGCACCCCGGGACAGGGCCAGCCCTGCGGCGGCCGAGGAGATCCTCCCGGAGTGGGCCTCGTGCCTCAAGTCACCGCGCATCCAGGCCAAGCCCAAGCCCAAGCCCAACCAGAACCTGTCCGAGGCTTCCGGGAAGGGGGCTGAGCTCTACGCCCGCCGCCAGTCCCGGATGGAGAAGTATGTCATCGAGTCCTCGGGCCACACCGAACTGGCCCGCTGCCCTTCGCCCACCATGTCCCTGCCTTCATCCTGGAAATATTCCACCAATGCTCCTGGCGCCTTCCGAGTGGCATCCCGGAGCCCAGCTCGGACCCCGCCCGCCTCCCTCTACCACGGCTACCTGCCTGAGAACGGGGTCCTGCGCCCCGAGCCCACCAAGCAGCCGGCCTACCAGTTGCGGCCCTCGCTCTTCGTCCTCTCGCCCATCAAGGAGCCTGTCAAGCCCTCACCGAGAGCCGCCTCTCCTGCCAAGCCGAGCTCCCTGGACCTGGTGCCCAGCCTCCCCAAGGGGGCCCTCCCGGCATCCCCGGCCCTGCCTCGGCCCTCCCGCTCCTCACCGGGCCTCTACAGCTCCCCCGGCCAGGACGGCCTCCAGCCCACAGCCGTGAGCCCGACCTACAGCAGTGATATCTCCCCCATGTCGCCCTCCAGGGCGTGGTCTCCCCGCGCCAGGCAGGCCCCCAGGCCCTCCTTCTCCACCCGGAATGCTGGGATCGAGGCTCAGGTGTGGAAGCCTTCCTTCTGCTTCAAGTAAAGGACCCCGCAGGGATCCCACTGCCTGGCAGGACCCCCTCTCTGAGGGCTGGATGGACAGCAGATGTGGCTGGAAATGGCACCGAGCTGAGGGTCCGGAGTATGGGGCCTCGGGGCTCAAAGGTTGATGCTGCCACCAGCTGGCTTTGTGACTCTGGCCAAGTCACCTCCGCTCTCTGGGCTGTGGCTGCCGCAAGGGTCCTTAGACTCCATGTCTGAGGGATCTGCCGTCCCATACCGGGCCGGGGGGAGGGTCACGAAGAGAGAACTCCCTCAGCAGGCCGAAGTGAGGCTGGGGGGCTTCCTCGGGCCTTTGTGAGCTGTAGGGATGCCAGCGTCTTGCTGGGGAATGGCCTAGAAGGGGACCCCAACATGGGCTTCTGGAACAAAGAGAGCCGGCCAGTGCGTCCGTGCAGCCAGCCAGCCAAGGGTCCGCCTTCTCAGCCGCCCCAGCTCCTGGCATCCTTCTGCCTGTCGCTGGCTTCTTACCTGCACTGGTCTGTCTCCTCCACCTCTGCCTTCTGGACACCGTTTCCTCTCCGCTGCTTCAGAGAGCTTCGCCTCGGCCGCCACGTTTTCTCCTCTCGCGGGTTCTTCCGCTGGATGAGGACTCAGCCCGCCACGGCTGTCTGACGCTTTCCTTCCTGCCCCTCTGCTGCCCTGCCTCCCTGTCCTCTCCAAACACCTGGCTCCACTCTGGGGACCAGACCTCGGTCCCGGTTCCACCTGGCTGGCCCTCCATGTGCTGGGGCGTGCGAGGTCCCAGGGAGTCCCCGAGAGGAGGAGGGCCCCGTAGAAGGAGGTGCAGGTGCGGGCGTGCAGTGAGAGAGGCCCCGGCAGCGTATCCATCGGCTAGCTTGGCTTCAGCCTCAGCCGAGATCTGCCCCGGTGAAAGCAGCTCTCTCTGTGCAATGGAGGGGGCCACGGGGAGAGAGGCCAGAGAGGGGGGTCTGGCCCCATCCCAGCCTCCCTTTTGCTGGGTGAGTCTGGCCAAGTCACTTTCCCTTTCTGGGCCTCGGTTTTCTTATCTATACAGTCAGTGCCCTTCTAGCTGTGACCATCTGTGAGGATTGAGGGGATAGGGCTGGAGCTTCGGGAGAAAGGCCTTGGAAGTGATAAGACAGTCCCCTGGGGGGAAAAAGGAGGAGGCAACAGGCTGTTGTCATAGAACCGTTGGAGATGAGAGGTCTGTGAGGGTGTCCCGGGGAGGGTGTGGCTGGAACGAGCTGCTGCAGGAGGCCAGGGGCTCAGAAGCCCAGGCTGGGAGGGTGCAGGCCGGGAGGGCCTGGAGACCGTAGACGCATAGGAAGCCAGGGCAGGAGCACAGCAGCTTGGTGGGACAGAGGAGGAGACCTTAAGGTTTGGAGGAAAAGCCTGGGATTTAAGAGATCTGGATTCTAACAGATTAATTCCATGTGTTTCCTTGGTTCTCAGTTTCCCCATACAGTGAGGGTGTTGAGTCAGGTGGTGTGAGATCCTCACCACCTCTGACATGTGTGATGTGATGCAGCCCCCAAACCAGGCTTTGGGGGGGGGGGAGTGTGAGAGGATACAGACGCAAGAGGCAGAATTCAGATGGAAGCCTCCCAAGGCTGGGGGCCGAGCACCACCCACTTTCTCTTCCCCAGCCCTATTTCTGGGCTCCCCAGCGGCGCGAGGGGTGGTGGAGGCGGTGCCCATGCTGGGCTGAGCCTGCAGTTTTCGTGAGCTCTGGGCTCGTCTCCATGGGAACGGGGGGTGCCTTCCTAGTGAGTTCATTCTGCCCGGAACTTGGGGGCATGCGTGGGGGAGTCGTAAGTGAGCTCAGCTTCTTCATGCCAGACCCCTCCCAGGACAGAGTGAGGCCCCTACCCCAGACCTCTGATCCCTTCGACCCCTGAGGGCCAGCAACGGAAGAGCCCACCCTCCATCCTGCAGCTCCTGTGGCCAGGCTGGCCGAACTCGTCCTCCAACTTTGTTTTCTCTCCTGTTCTCAATACACTCAGCCTCAAATCTGTCTTGCTTTTTTCTTTCTTCCTCGCTCCCTGGTTGGTGGTGCGGGCTCTCCCCGCCTTCCTCGCTGATTCTGGCCTGGGAAGTGGGGGAGGACGACTCCGTTACTGTGTGTGAACGTGTGGCGTGTCCCTGCGTGCTGTTTGCGACCGCTGTGTGTCTGGGTCTGCCGTGGGTACGGGGATGTGGTGGCCTGGAAGGGAGGGCTGCCCTCGCTCTTCCCTGGGCCGGCGCGTAGGGAACCATCCATAATCCTGTGTAAATCCTTCTTCTGTTTTCTCCTTCTTCCAGAGTTTGGCCAAAAAGGCTAGAGAGCATGGGGAAAACCCACAGCCCCTTACAGTCCAGGTTTGTTTGAATTCTTTAAAAGTGGAATGTAAATGCCTCTTTAGCAGAGCATATACTTTCTGGTTCCCTCAGGCCCCCCTCCCCCTCTCCCTGTTATCTTCATCCGGCAATTTCCCATATTCGTCACCTCCGGGCTCCTGAAAACAGTTTCTGCCCTTGGTGGAGAGGAACAAACTGCCATCAAGTGTCACAAGTGGGTTGTAGTCCCAGATCTGCACCTGACTCCTTGTGTGACCTTAGACAACCCCTTCTCACCTCTGGGCCTCAGTTTCCCTTCCATACAAGGAAAGGGTTGCAGAAGGCCATCTGGGAGCTAGCTCCGTTTGGTCTTTGACAGTTCCTGTCTGACTGTTCTGCCCAAGCCTTCACCCCACGCACGTGCCCTGCAATGGGGCTGGTGCTGGGGTAAGTGGGTGCTGCTTTCTGAATTTTCACCCTTGTGCATTGCCAGGGAGTTCTGGCTTATATAAGACACTGAGAGCTTTGTCAGAAAGTGAACAGTCCTGATTTCTCACAGCTTTTTTGTACTGTGCACCCCACCTCCCTCACTGCACACAGAGTCAGTACCCAGACATGGCAGTTCCGATGAGGTCATGCTCTGGCCCACCTCCAGATGATGAGGAACTGCTTACCACGGCCTAACCTTCCACCCCAGGCTTGGGAACTGGCTGGCCCGAGCCTTCCCCTCGTGGCCACCAAGGTCAGAGATAACCCTTAGACATTTCAGACAGGTATCATAACGCCTCCTGTCCCAGCCTGCCATTTTCCTGGCTGCAGAGCCCAGGTCCTTGTGCGCCCATGCTTGTTGACGGGCTGGGATCATGAACTCTTGGCCCCATTTCCCACAGCTGGGCTGACTGAAAGCGTCCTGGGATGTGTCACAGAGCAGCTCCCAGGGTCTCTGGCCCACATAGACACAATTCTGATCCTGGAGTGAAAGGGGTGGATCCTATGCTGAGCTTTAACTTTTCAAATGGATGATTGGGGTCTTGGATGTCCCCAGGAGGTCCCTAGGGGTCCCTCCAGCATTACCATCCCATGAAAAATCTCCTATCCGGACTGCTGTTTAAGGGGCCCCATTCTGAGTCAGCTCATCTAGTAGCTAGCTGCCTTGTAGGGAGAAAACATAACACTTTGCTACTTCCTTTTGATAGGGAGAAATCAGATTCTCATTGGATGAGAGGCAGACTGGCTTGACTGTGGCTGATTCCTGATTGGATGAAAGAACGGATCGCATGAATGGTTCTAGATGTTGATTGGGTAGAAGACGCTGAATGGACTGGCTAGTTCTGGACTCTGAGGAATGACTGCTGGTGAATCTGTATTGGATTGAAGGCTGAGTGGACTGGTTTACTGCTGGAATCTGATTAGATGAAGAGTTGGGCGGTTTAGCAGATACAGGCTGGCCATGATTCCCAAGCCCTGCACTTTCAAACCAGTTCTCCACACTGCTTTAGCATGGTGTAGCCTTTGAGCAGGAGGTAGTCTCTCTCTCTCTCTCTCTCTCTCTCTCTCTCTCTCACACACACACACACACACACATCCTGGTGGGGTAGAACACACCAGATAGTTATTTACACCTCTGAACTTCATGTTCATCCTTGTAAAATGGGTGTGATAATGCCAGCTACTTCATCAGTGTGTTGTGAGGATCTAATGAGACATAAAGGATGACATGGAAATTTGTGGCCTGGAAAATCCCTAAATAGGTAGGAAACAGGTACAGTAGTGTAGAGCAGAGCAGTGCTTTATCACCTCAACGATGTTCACCAACTTGGCTTGACCGAAGCCACACTCCCTACCCCCTGCTGGCAAGAGGTCCAGTCAGGAGAGTGTGCTGCCTAGGGCACAAGGACCCAACTTCCTTCTGTGTGCCCACCTGTCAGTGGGAACTTCCTCTCTGCTCAGGGTATGCAAGGAAAAATTAGGAGGTGACCGTGGCAACATGGCAAGGGGGTTGGGGCTAAGAGGGCCTTTCCCTAAGTGCTTAGTAATAATGATCAATATTATCGTTTTACATTTTTATTTATTTATTTTTAAAGATTTTATTTATTGAGAGAGAGAGAGGGAGCACAAGCAGGGGGAGCAGCAGAGGGAGAAAGAGAAGCAGGTTCCCTGTTGAGCAGGGAGCCCCACACTGGGCTGGATCCCAGGACCCCAGGATCATGACCTGAGCCGAAGGCAGACGCCAACCCGACTGAGCCACCCAGGGTTTTAAATTTTTAAAATAGATAATACGTTCATATCTTTCAAAACCTAAACTAATATAAAAACTAATACATGAAAGCTTCATTCCCACTCCTGTGGCTGCATACCTTGCCCTGTTGGCCCCATTTCCTAACAGCGACCCACTTTGGCTAGTTTCATGTGTATCCTTCCAGTATTTCTTTATGGTAACTAACATCTACTGAGCACCCACTCTCCTCCAGGGAATCTTTCAAAACACGTAATGTTCTTCCACATGAGTCATCTCATTTAATCCTCACAACAGCCCCCAAAGAGTAGGTGCTGCTATTATACCCCCATTTCACAGAGGAGGAAACTGAAGCCCAGAGGCTTCCGGTTGCTTCCGTTGCTGAAACAACTTGCCCAGGTTCGTTCAGTAAGCAGACGGCTCTGTGTCCGAAGCGAGCGTTCCTAACAACTAGTCACCTGCCTCCCTGTTAAGCTCAGGAGCAGGCAGCTCGGGCTGATCCGAGGACGGGGGCTGAGAGCTGGGGCACCCTGCGTTTTACTGCAGACAATACTTCCCTGAGTCGGGTGGACAAAGCAGACGCAGTCCCTCCCGGAGCCCCGGGCTAGAGGACCCCAGCACTAACGCCTGCCCGCCCTCTGTGCTCTCTCCCCAGGACCGCCGGGAGAGCCTGCCCACCTCCCCGCCCTGGACGCCGGGCGCCTCCCGGCCCCCCAGCAGCCTGGACGGCTGGGTGAGCCCGGGGCCGTGGGAGCCGGGCCGGGGGAGCAGCATGAGCAGCCCCCCGCCGCTCCCGCCGCCGCCGCCCATGTCTCCCTCGTGGAGCGAGCGCTCCGTATCCCCGCTGCGACCCGAGGCCGAGGCGCGGCCTCCCAGCCGTCAGCTGCAGGCCCTCCTGGCGCGAAACATCATCAACGCCGCCCGGCGCAAGAGCGCCTCCCCGCGGCCGGCGGGCGCCGAGAGCCTGCGGCCCTTCTCCCCGCCCGGGCCGCCGCCGCCGCCGCCGCCGCCGCCGCCGCCGCG